>NC_058044.1:20247205-20319705 GCF_020085105.1 Siniperca chuatsi
TATATATATATATATATATATATATATATATATATATATATATATATATATATATATATATATATATATATATATATATATATATATATATATATATATATATATATATATATATATATATATATATATATATATATATATATATATATATATATATATATATATATATATATATATATATATATATATATATATATATATATATATATATATATATATATATATATATATATATATATATATATATATATATATATATATATATATATATATATATATATATATATATATATATATATATATATATATATATATATATATATATATATATATATATATATATATATATATATATATATATATATATATATATATATATATATATATATATATATATATATATATATATATATATATATATATATATATATATATATATATATATATATATATATATATATATATATATATATATATATATATATATATATATATATATATATATATATATATATATATATATATATATATATATATATATATATATATATATATATATATATATATATATATATATATATATATATATATATATATATATATATATATATATATATATATATATATATATATATATATATATATATATATATATATATATATATATATATATATATATATATATATATATATATATATATATATATATATATATATATATATATATATATATATATATATATATATATATATATATATATATATATATATATATATATATATATATATATATATATATATATATATATATATATATATATATATATATATATATATATATATATATATATATATATATATATATATATATATATATATATATATATATATATATATATATATATATATATATATATATATATATATATATATATATATATATATATATATATATATATATATATATATATATATATATATATATATATATATATATATATATATATATATATATATATATATATATATATATATATATATATATATATATATATATATATATATATATATATATATATATATATATATATATATATATATATATATATATATATATATATATATATATATATATATATATATATATATATATATATATATATATATATATATATATATATATATATATATATATATATATATATATATATATATATATATATATATATATATATATATATATATATATATATATATATATATATATATATATATATATATATATATATATATATATATATATATATATATATATATATATATATATATATATATATATATATATATATATATATATATATATATATATATATATATATATATATATATATATATATATATATATATATATATATATATATATATATATATATATATATATATATATATATATATATATATATATATATATATATATATATATATATATATATATATATATATGTATATATATATATATATATATATATATATATATATATATATATATATATATATATATATATATATATATATATATATATATATATATATATATATATATATATATATATATATATATATATATATATATATATATATATATATATATATATATATATATATATATATATATATATATATATATATATATATATATATATATATATATATATATATATATATATATATATATATATATATATATATATATATATATATATATATATATATATATATATATATATATATATATATATATATATATATATATATATATATATATATATATATATATATATATATATATATATATATATATATATATATATATATATATATATATATATATATATATATATATATATATATATATATATATATATATATATATATATATATATATATATATATATATATATATATATATATATATATATATATATATATATATATATATATATATATATATATATATATATATATATATATATATATATATATATATATATATATATATATATATATATATATATATATATATATATATATATATATATATATATATATATATATATATATATATATATATATATATATATATATATATATATATATATATATATATATATATATATATATATATATATATATATATATATGTATATATATATATATATATATATGTATATATATATATATATATATATATATATATATATATATATATATATGTATATATATATATATATATATATATATATATATATATATATATATATATATATGTGTATATATATGTATATATATGTATATATATGTATATATATGTATATATATATATATATATATGTATATATATGTATATATATATATATATATGTATATATATATATATATATGTATATATATATATATATATATATATATATATATATATATATATATATATATATATATATATATATATATATATATATATATATATATATATATATATATATATATATATATATATATATATATATATATATATATATATATATATATATATATGTATATATATATATATATATATATATATATATATATATATATATATATATATATATATATGTATATGTATGTATGTATGTATATATGTATGTGTATGTATGTATATATATGTGTATATATGTATGTATATATATATATGTGTATATATGTATGTATATATATATATGTATATATATATTCTTGCATTAGTGTTAAACTATAAAGAATTGTTATCCAAGAGGCCAACTGTCTTCGTTTCATTTTTCCATCAGTATTTTACAAACCGTTGTTTGCAAATGCTCAGGTTGCCCAGCGTTGCTTCTGTGCTCTAATAGGTAACATTGCAGAGGGACTGACTCCAGTTTCATGTTATGGCATCAATACTATTTTGCATGATAATGATAATTTATTCAAGCATCTATTAAGATTGTGACACAACAAGCCGTCAGTTGGCCCTGGGGCACCGCTGGGCCGCCTTTGGCCAGTTATTTTGAACTTTGTGTACTTTTTGGTGTTTGAGGCAGTTGGTGAGAGAGCTGTCTGACAGGTCACAGACCACAGGCTGATAAGGCCAGTGGTAAAGCAAGGGAAAATGTTACAGTCCTGTAGTAATTTTTTAGCAAAATTATTCTCAATTCTGAGCCGTCTGATTGATCAGAGTGAATGTGGTTTACTAGTTAGTTTTCTTTGTCTTTCTATAAGGATTTTGGCCTACTGGATTATAAACAAATTATTTACTCTCAGGGAGAAGAAGTGCAGACTATACTATACGTCGTGGTCAGGTAGCTGTTGGCTCTAGTCTTTGTGTTGTGCTCAAGTGCCACTTTTAACAGAAGATGTGAGGTGACATGAGGTGACACGCATCAGTCTTTGTTGGCACTAGTTCTTTGCGTATCAGGGCGCTGGCTGAAGTCCCCCATGAATTTCATCCCTGCTCTGACAATTACAACTGACATTTCAGATGCATTGCCAAGTATTTCCTAAATAGTATTGATCCCATGTTTTCCATAAATTGAGTCAGTTCAGCTGTGGACAGCATTATCATCATCATGAGTCTGGTGATGGCAGCAGGCAGGGAGGTTACTAGTATTGATTAAATCAGTCACTCTGGGTTGTCATCTGGCTTGAGCACTCGGCTGCCACAATGACAATAAATTACAACTAGGGTTGCACGATATGGTAAAAAAATCATATTGCGATTATTTTGACAGTACGATTGCGATATGATTCACGATTAGTGGGAATGATAATTTTTGCTTCACAATTTTCATTTTTGCTGAAAAAACTATTAAAATCATGATGATGTGACATTTGTTGGGGTCTGTGCCAAACAAACGTGTTTTCTTACATCTGCAGAACAAGATTTGTAGTCCAGGGCATCTCTGCAGTGCTACAGTACTTCATTATTATGCTGTTTTGTCACACATTTGACCTTTTATCAAAAAAATGCAGCTTCTGCAATTTGGATATTGCACTTGGCCATATTGCTATTTCGATAATATTTAGATTAGTTGTGCAGCCCTAATTACAATACATTACCAACTCATTGGAGTTACCAAGAATATATCTGGTCAGTCACAAAACACTGTCACCTAGCAGATACAGGCTGACTGGCACTGTTGTCCAACCTTTTTTATTTTCTAAGGAACTTGATCTGAGTCAAACACAGTAACATTTTCAATGTGTAGCCCTCGTGATATTACTAGAGGAAGTATATTACCATGCTGATGTGTAGCCGCAGTGACATGCTGAGTAAATTCTAGGCTGTCTAATAGGTTAATGAATTCAGCAGCAGTATGATGAGCATTAATAAAACTATGAATTTGAATGTTCAGGTCCCTGTTGAGATTAGGTTAGACACTTCAGGAAGAAATACCAATAAGAGGAACTTGATCATCACAGGGATCACGACTTGTGCTAATGCATTATATCTGAATAAGGCATTTAGTAAAAGTGTGAAACCATGGAAACGGCAGTGATGGAAAATCAGAAAAGAAGCACCATATTCGACATTCTCACGGGGACCGGCGTTGCTCCTTTTAGCAGCAAAATCCAGGCCTCTCTCAGCCAGTCAGTGCTATTACTAAAACATTACCTCTGGCCGACACAGACTTGAAGCTGGGACAATGGTTTGTATGTTCTATTACACACAATTTCATACATGCAAGCAAAAAAAGAGGGTTAGGTTAAATTATGTGATTGTGTGATGCCTGTTTAGTGTAAAAAGGGAGTCTGAAACCTAAATGATTTTAGTTTTTCTCATTTTAGAAATTTTACATCCCGTTTAGCATGCCTGCACTGTGATTTAAGATATTTTAAGATCAAATTTTCCTGGGCTACAAAATAAACAAACTGGAAATCGAAAAGGTTGAAAAGGAGAAGGCAGTGTCATGATGTGAAGTTGCTTTGGAGGTGTAAGAGTAGGATATCTTTCATAATGTATTTCCATTGAAATTACAGTTATTTGGGCAGCCCACCGCTCTTCAACAAGAAAGTAATCTGAAACACACAAACATTTTGAAATGTGAGGGAAGTAAAGGACACTGAAACTAATGAACTGGCCTGCCCAGTCTCAACACCACAGGCCCACAGAACATGTATGGGACAAACTTGTCAAAACACACTGTCCTGCTGTACGTCTCTAGAATTTGCTGCAGAAGAAGTGGGAAGACATGTTGGGTTATTGTTAACAGTTTCAATAATTGTTTACTGAATGCTGAGTGGTTGTCATGATGCTTTAAAGGCAAAGGGTGACTTTTGAGAAATTCAAGATTTAGAAATTTTTTCTGTGTACATCACCTTTATACTACTTATGTTTTGTACCTTCTTACTTGGTTTCATTTTCCATTATTTACAAGAGCTGCAACAATTAGTTGATGCATCGATTAGTTGAGAAAATTAATCGGCAACTTTTTAAATAAGCAAATATTTGTTGCATTTTTGTTTTTCATGCAAAGATGCTAAAACTGTGATGGTTCCAGCTTCTCAAAAGTGAGAATTTGCTACTTTTCCTTTTTTTTAACATTGTGGTAAACTTAATATCTTTGTATTTTGGACTGTTGGTCAGACAAAACAAAACATTTGAAGAGGGTATCTTATATCTTGGTCTCCTCTTGGTCACTTTCAAATTGCAATAGACATTTTTCATTGATTTAATCAAGAAAATAATCAACAGTTTAATTGATTATGAAAGTAATCATTTGTTGCAGCCCTATTATTTACACAACCCTAACATTGGGTTCTCAGAAGCTGCTCTCAGCTTCTGTAGTGCAGTCACAAGTTACTGATTTTTAAGTCAGTGTAAACCACTTTAGTAGTAAATTCTGTTTTAGCCATTGTAATGAAAATTCTCACTTAGTGTAAGCTGATTTCTCATGTCATTATGTGAACATATTCACTATTACTATATATTTTCGCATATAGTATGTCTTTGTGGGTGTGTGAAGGTGACAATGACATAACTGAAAAGAGGATCTTAGTGTTTATTCACCCTCTTTTTAAATGTGTGGAGCTGATAAAGCTTGCGATGGATTTACTCTTACAACTCTCTTACAACAGAAACCACCTTTTTCATTCATAATAGGTAGGCAAAAAACATTTATGATCAGGTTACAAAAAGTATATCAGCACAGTCGCATATGCGTTTTTCTCTGGGATATTTGTGTGCGTTTGTGTGTGTGTAGTCAGACAGCAGTGGTAGCAGCAGTCCTATCCCTGAGGACTCCTCCTCATTGGATATACGCTGCGATAGAGCTTGACTTGCTATTGAGGCCTCTGATTCAGCCTCCCTGGAGATTTCTCCGGCTCTGGGGGCTCACAGCAGCTCCGTGTCTGTAATGACAGCGTCTTGCCCTCTCTCTCTTACTATTAGCAAAGCTAAATGATGGAGTGAAATCTGGCAAAATTAACCCAGCAGCTTAAACCCCATCAAACATTGTCGCTGTTGTTGTTGCAGAATATCTACATCTCAATCTGGAAGATGACTTTCTGTAATTCATACCACCGAAGCATAAAAACCATTCGGTGCTCACCCAGTTTGCTATTCTCAGAAATGGCCTATCAAGTCATTCTGTCATACGCCGACAGCAACAACAACCACTAATTGACCATTCAGCTTACAGAGCAGCTGGTTCACCTCTGTCTTTGCCTGGTAAAAGAACATGTGGTTGTGTTTTTTTTATGGTGGGAAGTCCATTTCCTCCATACGCTGGCACACAGCACATTTTATATGCATTTAGCAGTAATCTCATGTTTTGCTCTCATGTCTTATGTTTTTATTTAAAACGCACTAGAGCTGAGGTTAATTAACAATTTAAGCTCCAGTTCCCATTAAAATCAAATTTAAACGAAACATTATATTAGCGGCAATATAACCGTCTGACTTTCGGAAAGTTTGTTTTCATGCAGCAACCTAACCTCCCCTCCCTAATCTGACCCTGCAGCCTAAAATACCCATATGGGACGCACATCGTTCCTCAGAGAGACAGACTGTGGTTACATCCTCTTTCTGCTTTCCCGACATTTCTGTCTCACAACATATGCATCTCTTCATTACTTTATTATTATTATAATGCATGGCATACACTCTAGACAAGTGGTTGACAGACAGTGCAGGGTGATTTTAATAAAAACCTCAATGTCATAAACTCGCTGCCTTTCCTAATATAGATCTACAGTAAGCTAACCACGGCCACCTCCTCCTCCTCCTTCCACACCCTTTGTGGTTCTGGCTCACCAAAAATCTGCTGTGTGCTTGAGCAGCTTCCACTCTTTGATTTACAGACAGCACTATCACCGCACTGCACCTAAATGTTGCTGCAGTTCGGTCCAGTGAGGTAAGATAAGGTTTCTTTTAAAGGTGCAGCCTCTGATTCAGCTGCAAACAAAAAGGGCAGTCCCACCACCAAACATCAAAATACAAGATTGGAAAATAATATCACTCTCAAATTGATTTGACAGGTGATTTAATGTTTTCTGATGCATGGGATTTTCAGATAAGTAAAGTTTGTAAAACACAGGAGTAAAACATTTCCTTATGATCAGATGAGAAACAGAAAATCAAACCAAATATCTCAATTGTTATTGAATAAACCTGCAAATTAAATGGTACAAAATGTTATTATGCAGGAAAAAAAAATCAATTATCATACTATATATTTTGTTGGGTAGTTCCAAATAAAACATTTCTATGAATGATTTGACATTTGATTATAAGCACTGAACCTGTAATCATGATGGATACATCCCAGACATTGTGCTGCATCTCTAAACTGCTATCATGAGGTTACAGTTGGTATGTAGTTAACTACAGTTCTGCTATCAGATGACAAACTCATATCTGCAAAAAGGATGTTTTCAGAAATTCAGCACAGCTGGCTGGATTCAGATGCTCAGAGTTAAAATATACAACATAAAATCATCTTCCAACAGTTGAAGCTGCGTCGTGCAATATGTAAACAGACTTTATGGTTTTAGTTTGCATGTTAGCGCATTTTTCGTTACACTTGGAAATTATTTGTCAACTTTAAACATTGTTTTTGTGATAATACTTTTCTTCCACATACATCAGACTACATGAGATATAGAGTACCGTATGTGAGTATCTGGCTTTTGCCCTCAGCTGGCTGGGGACAAGGCCACATATCTGTCATCCTACAGGGGCCAGGGAGGGTGTAAGTACCAGGTTAAATGCATGTTAATCCATTTATTCCTTTAATGTGGAAACTGGATTCCCTACTAATGGGTGTTTGTAAAGGCTTAGAGCCCGCATCACCACTGAGCAGCACACTGAAATGTAAACAGTCTTCAGTAGGACACAAACCTGTTGGTGGGTACAGTAGGTGGCAGATGGATGGAGGTCTGTCATCATTCTCTAGGTCTGTTTTTGAATGACAATAATAAAAATATACTTTTAATAATCATTTATCACAAAGTTACAACTGATACTGAGATAACATTTTGAAAAACAGTGAAATAAGATTCCCCCCCCCCCTTTATTTTCAGTCTAATGTCCTGTGTAGATTGATGGAAGATAAGAGTATGAAACCACAGGATGCCAAGCGATATCTACCATGTGCCACAGACGGTGCGCATACCAGTGAGTACATGTGTACACAAGTGGCACTTGTGACCGTATGTGGTTTTTGACAACTTAACAATAAGTAACCTAGTTGGTTTACACTGGTCAGACTGAATCAGCAGTGAATCAGCAACAGAACAAGTTTACAAAAGGCAGTAGTAATATATACTGGACAGTTTCTGCTGCTGTGTTGATATGAGTCAAACATCCATCTGCAGTGGGTTTTCCTTGTGCATATCTGTAAATGGCAACAGAGGAAACAGAGCAGATGGGGAAACTTTACCGAGCGCTTGTGAGCCGTGCGCTGCTCAGCTGTTGTGTTCACTGTTATTAGCCGACATTTATGCTAACATGAAGCAGGACACCTTCTAATGCTGCTTTCAAGCAATGTCGACAAAATGGGAGGAACAAGAATACCTCCCATTATTCAGACTGAGGAGTGTTCAGGCATTATTCCAAGATTGTGCAAGCCTTGTAGTCACACTTGAAATAGTCTAGATTAGATACCTTTGCTGTGTTCTTTGGAGCGGTTTGTTAAAGGTGTGTAAACAAGTTTCTGTTTACACTGTGTATGTATACTGTGTGTATCTTTTGAGGTCTAACAAACGTGTTGAATACATTTCCTTTTTAATCCTGCATTGTTTGCTTTCATGTCTAGTAGCTTTAGTAGCTCCAGTAGCTCTTCTTCCTCACTACCTTTGCTGGCACATTGCTGCATTTCTTGGCATGTTACCTCCACCTGTAGATCAGTGGAATAGTGTGAAACCATTGGCAGGAACATGTATTGTGTCACCCACGTCCTCATGTGCACGGGAACAAACAAAACGGGGACCCTTTCACAAAAACATTGATTCATATCCCTACTAGTGGTCCAAAACTCCACAAGGTACCTTTAACACATGAAATCAGATACAAACAATGTATGTTGTAAATTAGCTGAATTAATTGTGTTAATATTGGATTAGCTAGGTGTGAATGCCAGCGATGCTGACTTTGCAGGCATGTTGCCAGCAGTTTGTTGGCACTTCTGTAGTTCATTTCATTAATTAAATGATATTGTAGCTGTCAGAAATTCTTGAGGGTGTAGTGAACGTTTTTTCTGACTTGGGTGCTTGTAATTATGGTCTGAGTGAATAAGTCTTTTCCTACAAATGAAATGCACTTCCAAACACAAAACGTGTCCTGGTGTCTCTCATCTGCCTTTAAATCCCCAATGACACCAAATCTGGACAGAGTGGGACCAGTCCCATCTGAGTTGCAAATTTATGCCGGCTGAGTGTTGTGGGCTCAGCTAAGCATGACGATGAAAGCTTGGCACTTTTTGCTGCTGATGGGAAGCTGATTTGAAGGAAGTTGGTGAGACACCAGTATGACTGACTGACTGACGTACGCACAGGTCATCACTGTGAGTCAGTGTAAGGTCATGGATAATTTTATTTATTCAGGATGCAACATGCTGAGTAATGTTTGCATTTTACCCTCGTCCCATTTCATGTGAAATGTCTGGACATCAATAAATAGAAATGCTGTGGAAATATGCCATTTTGTATCTATAAGAAATAGAAATGCAAACAAATAAACACTTTCCGCACTCAAGGAAAATTGGTGGATTTACATTTGAAGTTTATAGTTGAAACTTCATCTCTGTCAGGTTAATAGATGCTGACATCCTGCTGAATGTACTGGAGAGTTGTCAGACAAAGCTAAAAAAGCTGTCTATCCCCAGACTCTAGATGCACCCAGATAGCTACTATAAGAAACCTTGCCGGAAAATGTTTTTTTTTTTCGGCTCCTGGGTTTTTCCCTTTCATTTCCTACGTCGAATACCTCAGTAGTCATTATTCCATTAAGATCTGGGACAGTTCCCATGCTCTTGGTTTGAAGGGCGCAGATGAGACGTCTGTAATCACAGATCAAGTGAATGTAGTTGAGATGCAGGGCAGAGCTTTTGTTTGTTGTAGTTATTTTTCATCTTTTTCTCGTCTCGGCTGCTGTTTGTGAGGATGGTGATTCAGTTAGGGTGCTTCTTAATCTACTGTAGTGTCATCCACTATCACTTTATCCACGACAGTAATTGACTTTTTTCTACAAATGTTTTGTTTAGGTAATTATGCCTATGCCTAAGCTCTGTCATCGTTGTTTGTCATAATTTTTGGTTCAGTTAACAAACTGATAATGTAACTAACCAGAAACAGACTGTTGTGACGGCAAAATTGTTCATCAGTAGCAACTTATATCATCACTTGACAATCAGAACTACACCTATCTCTATACAAACAAACCAGAGACATTATCTGCTGTCATAAACCACCAATCCTCAATGGAGTATAATTACCTCCGTTTTCATTAAAAATCCACATGGAGATCCAACATGGAGGATAATGTCTATTTATAGATTGTTGTTAAATATATTTTCTCTGTGTTTTTGTTGATTTTAGCAAGCCTTTTTAGATGTATGTCATACTTTGGCTCTGTGCCAGGACATCGCTGCAGACGAGCTAATGATAGAGGAGGAAACCCGGAGCGTAGACGGACAGAGATGAGTAGATAGATAGTGCCCTCTGGAATGTTTTGAGAAGGGGAGGGGTGGCACAGAGGAAGTGGCATGGGGTTGGATTTAACCAACAAGGTCTGCGTGAGTTTTGGGGCACACAGACAGCAAGGTCAGTGCCAGCTGTCATGCCAGCTGATTAATGAGGGCACTTGTGTGGCTTTCCCTCAGGAGTCCAGCCGTTATGATTTTGAGATGACTCCATAGAAATATACATCCTGCAGAGAAAGTGGGTTCGCCTTTTATAAACCCGTCTAAACGATACAAGAAATGGGAATTGTTTTTTGCAGTTAAAAAGTTTACATAACACATATCTGATTCCTATCCTTGCTGTATTTTAATTTTACTTACAATCAGTATAATGCAGTAGCATTCAACAGCGCCACAAACTACATCCTCCAAAATATCATAGAGTTGAATCAACACCTCTCTGTTTCAACTGTTTCAACAAAAACTGAACATTATAACCTTCACGAAGGCAGGATTTATTGCACGACTGTTGTATTAGACTGCATTAGTTTTTAGATAGATAATAAACTAATAAACTGACAAGTATGTATACTGAGGTGATAGCAGCCTTTCAGTTACATTCAGGACTAACCGAGAACAAAAAGCCTGAAAGACTGGTGAGTTTACCTCAGGTCAAACTCCAGTGAGACAGGTGAACAAAAAAAGGTTAAGGTGCGTTAACGTGTGAACATTCTTCTGACCTGTTTCACTGCATTCCAGTTGGATCACTGTGAGTTCACAGGAATTGCAGGATCCATTAAAATGAACTCTGCCAATTAGGATTTGAACCAGTTAGATGTGCCTATCCCTGGAGCATCTGCACTTCAGTTGTTTCCGCCCAACGTTACTCATTTATCAGCTCTCAGACTTGTTTGGTTCGCCTCCCTCCACGCTCACAATGTTTTGATCTTTAAAAAAGATCCAGCAGACTGCGATACAAAGTGAGATCACTCTCTATGAGGAATCTCACTGCAGGGTTTTTGCCCCTTCAGGCTGAAATAGTTTGTTTCGTGTGTGTGTTGACAAGGCGTGACATAGAAAACAGGAGCATGCCGTTTCTACAACAGAGAGGACTTTGTGTACCTACATGTAAAATGATCACACAGCTGCAGGATGCGAAATGTCTTCTTCTCTATACTTTTATTTAACTTATTTCCGCTCTGAGACGTTAAACATTTTAAGGGAGATGGGGAAAAGGAGAGAAAATTGATGAGTAGTTTGCTCCAGATTTATAGGGAGGTAGAGAATTTTTCTGGTGTAGCTTTTGCATGGTGTTATTTTCTCTAATGTTTGAGATACAATCCCCTTATCTTCCTTATCATTGCTCTCTCTGAACTACTCCCCCTCAACATGAGCACAGTTTTATCATCATACTCTGACTTCCATCATATCTACGTTTCAATTTAGTTTTCCTCGTCTCAGATATCGAATAATAATCTAATATTTAGGCAAAGCACAGCCTTATGCTTGCAGTATATAATTCATCCTCCTCAGACGCTGTGCCAAAACCAGCTTCTTCTAGTTCCTCCCTTCTTTAGCCGCATGCTGTGCCTCTGAGATGCCGTAATCTTCAGAGTGTTTTGAAAAGATTTGGGATCTGCGTAATGTAAGATCTGTGTAACCCTCAGATATTTCAGACCCTCAGATAAGACTAATGTGCATCAACCCATCCCGGTCAAAATGTACCAAAGAGGCTGCTACTTCTGTACTCGTCCATCTTTAGATGCATAGTTTTGTGAACGTGTGCGTGCTGGATGGTGTGTAACTGACCGCTGACCTTTGTTTTTGCTTGTATCCTGTCAATTCTATGCACAGGGTTAGTTTTTCTAAAGTAATTTCAAAATATATACAGTACTACAGACATTAGATGAATTGAAACTGCAACTGTTATTGCAACAGTAAATAGAATGATATACTGTAGGGGCTTTGTTGCATGTCATACCCCCTCTCTCTGCCCATGTTTCTTGTCTCTCTACACTGAAGGCAAAATGCAAAAAAATAAATCCTACTGCCCCTTGACTTCTGTTTCTCCTTCAATTTATTTTGTTATTCAAAGAAATTAACAAGTATTTTAAACCCGTAGCAAGTCTTAATTTTTTAGAATCAACTTGTTTCAAGAATTTACTTTAGTCAAGTTTCCAATGCTTGATGATAATGACGTGGTATAACCTGAAACTGACCTATTCCAAAATTTTACGGTATGATTGCATCTAAGTTCTTTATTCGATCAGCCATTTGTCCTTTCTCATTTTGTTGCAGTCAGCCATAATTTTTCTTTTCTCTCCTCTGTAGGGGTGTTAATGAGCGAGCTGTCTCGTCCATGCCGGGTGATGCTGCTGGTGAACCCACAGAGCGGGAATGGACAGGCGCTCACTCTCTACAATAACCACATCCAACGAATGCTCAACGAGGCGGGAGTCTCACACACTCTGGTTATCACCGGTGAGTTGGAGGCACAATATATGCACCACACAGAGATATACAGTACAGCACGACAATATACACAATGCTGTACACCATTTTGAAAACAAAAACTCCATACAAAACTGTGTATAAAAGCTCTAAGTCTCCTCACATTCACTTATTTTTATTTGAAAACTGTAATTTTATATTCTCTGCTAATGTTTTTCTGTTGTACCCGCTTTTGGCAAAAGAGCCACAAACTTAATTTCCATCTGATGCTCTTAGGAGTGTGTGGGCTGCAGGATAAACTAGTGGTTAGTCAATCCATCCAAGGAGGCCGGGTTCAATTCCTTACGAGTCCATACATGCTCAAATGTCCCTGAGCAAGATATTTAATCCCTACCTGCTTCACAGGCTCGAAAGAAACTGGCCATAATAAATAAATAAAATCAAGGTAGGCATAGTCTTCTGGGGCAGTTTGTATTTCTGGTTTAGTTGATTTAGTTGCTTAAGACAAAATGAATAAACCTTGAATGACAAAAAAAAGATGTTTTCAAATGCAAAACAAAGCACACACATTATAGATCTCTTAAAACTCGAATCTCTAATTTTATCTTAACATTTTTATCTTTTTACCCCAACATCATCTTTAAAAACATTGACAAACACATAACGCAGCCTCAGGCACAATCAGCGCTCACAAATTCATCTCCAACTAGTATGACAGTAAAGCACAGTGGATAATCACACTATCAAACACACACACACACACACACACACACACACACACACACACACAGCTCAGCAAACATTAAGACCTCCCCTCCATGTCCCTGCTTGTCTCTCTCTCTGTCTCTGACCCCTCCTCTATCCTCTTCGTGTTTTCATGCTGTCACCATCATTATGCTGATCAACTGCCTCCGACCTATATTCATGCAGAGCTGTTATGTAATAAATATATGTACACACAGTCAGTCACATTCACATATGGACAAAGACACGTCAATGATAAACACACATTTGCACAAAATCTCCTTTTGCCATGATTTAATTTGATATAATCTTGCAGGGCTCCATATTGATGTGTTCATAATCTGCACTGCGTGGTAATGATCATACAGTGCAGTATTACAAACACTGTAACATGACTGTTAGATGCTCTCAGCTGGATCATTTAAATTATTTTGGTGGTTTTCCCTCGTCTTTTTATTTCTGAGTTGCACCCTCTGCCTGAGTTTAATCATAAATCAATGCAGTCTGAGTTAACACACAAAAAACACGTCTTTCATCACAGTGCGAGGTGCACAGACAAAGAAAAGAGGGCAGGCAGAGAGAGAGAACCACAGAGAGGAAGGCAAACAGAGACACATGAGAAATCATTTCACTGGAAAACACACAAAAACTGAGCTTTATTGTGATTTCCGATATGCACTTTTTGACAAGTTAATCCCGGAGAATACATAAGAATAGATTTAATCCCCAAATCTACATCTGCATGAAAGAACATGACTACTGAAAGATAACACAGTGCGAGACAATGTCTGACAGACTTCTGAAATAAAACTTCTCTGCCAAATGGCCCCAGCCCTGAATGATGCCTCAGCAGAAGAGTATTGTTTTTTACATGCAGTCTAATAATTCCTCAACAATCCTACTTGTGTGCTGTGTTGTAGCTGAAATCTCTCATGTTTTTCATTATTTCGTCCTCTGTATGTGTGTGGTAAAACACTTAAAGGTCCAGTATGTAGGATTTAGTGCCATCTAGTGGTAAAAATGCAGTTTGTAACCATATGAATACTGCTCGCCTCACCCTCCCCTTCCAGAGAACCTACAGTGGCCGCGAAACTCACGAAAAATGCAAATGGCCCAATTTAGAGCAGTGTTTGGTTTGTCTGTTCTGGGCTACTGTAGAAACATGGCGGTGCAATATGGCGACCTCCGTGGAAGGGGACCTGCTCCCTATGTAGATATAAACGGCTCATTCAAGGTAATGAAAACACAACAATTCTTATTTTCAGGTGATTATACACTAATGAAAACATACTTATCAATATTATATTGCATTTCTGCCAATAGCTCCTCCTAAATGTTACACACTGGACCTTTTAAGTATGGAGAAGCTCTCTCTCCTCTGTTGTTGAGAAGGTTTGATTGGCTTTGTCAGGTCACATCTGTGTGTTTGATAAAGTCAATAAACACTCTAACTTCCTTACTTCAGTGAAAATACAGTATATTTTGAGGTCACATTACCTGGTCAGTCAGTGACAACAAAGTGATAGAAGCTACACATTTCAGAAAACCTTTGGCAAGTTGGTACCTTTTTCTAATAAGGGTTTATAAGTTGTAACTAATGACTTTAAAGATGGTTAATTAATCATTTACTAATGATTTATAGATCAGTTATAAATCAGTAATGATAACTTGTAAGTTGCCAGGTTGTAAAAAATCGGCTGGTGTTTATCCTCCTCTAGCTGCTAATTTCTTTTTAGCTCTTAAGTTCATCAGGAAGACGCATACAATGGATCATTATACCACTTCTGTGAAAAACAGTGGTGTTGACCCATTTATTAAAAACATATAAACATCTAGTATGGTTAATTAATGGTTATTAGTGGTGAGAAAACTGTGACCCTTTATACTTGCAAAGGGATGATTCCAAAAGCTACTTGGCAACCCAAGCGTACTTATGAAAGGCTTGTAATTGACTTGTAACGCATAACTTAATAACCATTAGTGAAGCCATTAGTTACAACTATAAACTCTTTATAAAGGGAGCCTTATTAGAAAGTGGTACCGAAAAGTTTTGGCTCTGCAGCAAACATTTAACACAACAGACAGCTTGGTTCTGAGCACCATGTGATTATTTAGTACAAGACTTAAAATACAATTGAACATTTCTTCAGTAATCAATAAATGAAACATCCTACCAGAGCGTTTACCTGATAAAACAAAGAGATAGATGGAGAGAAGGTAGCTGCTGTCTAACTGTGCAAAACTGATGAAATGATCAAACATAAAATGAGATTAAATTGCTGGAAACCTGTAGAGACACAAGCTCTTTTGCCTTCAGTGACAGCTCCAGTGTTCAGATTGCTCATGTTTAAATGGTTACCTTATGTGATCACATGCTGCTTTTCGCCAGGAGCTTCTTCATCTGTCTCAATTACAGCATCAATATACTTTGTTTTAGATAAGAGACAGTTTTGCTAATCACTCTCTAATTGTCATGGTTTTTGGTTTGTGTTCTATTATTTCCTGTTTTATTTTGGTAAGAGGTCTCCCTCTTGTGTCTTGTGTAGTTTTACTTCCTGCTTGTGATTAGTTTGCTTGCCCTTATTGGTTCTACCTGTGTCTCCTTGTCTCCCTTGCCTGAGTGTATTTAGTCTGTGGTGTGTTCCTGGATTTTATATTTTGTCTTCTCCCTCCTTGGAATTATTTGCCTGTTCGGACTGCAACCTGGCTTGCTGATCTCTGTGTGCTTGACGACCCCTGTGAGCTTGTGAACATTATTAAACCGTTTATCTGCACCGGCCCTGCCTCCTAGTCTGCATTTGGGTCCAGTTACCAGTTTTTTCTTGTCAGACACTAAACATAACACTAATTGCATTTAAAACAAATTCACCTGTCTGACTAATGCAGTAAACAGTAAGAGGCTCCCAGGAAAAGTGCATCAGAAATGAGTAGTCCTCCTTTAGATGCTATAGATTGACCCTTTACCCAAATTAACTCCTAAAGCTGTATCACCTGCATGAAGCATGCCAAAGAAAAACACAAACTGTTTCCTAAACAGCAGCGAAGGAGTCTTACAAACCAGTTGTTTTTTCAAGACAATGTAGTGGCATTTATCAGTTGCTCTGTCTGTCCGTCCATCAAGCAGAATTTGAATTGATCCTTTGCTAAGCACCGCTCCTTGGTTACTGTTGCTAAGTCTGTCAAACTTATCATTCTAGCTGCACATGTGCAATTTACATTTATAACAGTGGCAGATTTACCACTAGAAATGTATGGTAATTTTCAAATCAATAGGTCCTTGATTTCAGACAAAAGTAGACAACTGTTGCTGGCAGATTTTGGTGTTAATAGTACAGTATAATAAGAAAATATGCATAACGCGATGAAATACACAGTGGTGGAAGAAGTATTAAAATCCTTTACTTGAGTAAAAGTAGCAATACCATACTACAAAAATACTCCATGACAAGTAAAAGTCCTGCATTCATGGTCCCTTAGTGTTATTGTATATTATTATATTACTGGTAGTTATTACTGATACATGAACATGTAAGCAGAATTTAAATGTTCTAGCAGGTTAAGGTAGAGCAAATTTTAACTTCTTAATATATTGTTAGGTAGTTTAATCTATTAAAAAAATGTTTCGTATTTTATAAATTGATCCTATGTTTTCTATGTAAAATCTTAATATGCAAAGTAACTATATCATCATGCAATATCTCCCTCTGACATATAAAGTAGAATGAAATGAAAATACACAGGTAAAGTACAAGTACCTCAAAACTGTACTTTAGTTTAGTGAGTAAATCTCCTTGGTTGTATTCCATCACTTGAAGTGCATAATGAGTTATTTAAACAAGCAACACACAGGTTATGTTACATTTAAGCTTTATTATAAGTGTTTTTAAACAATATGTTTCAATTTTTGAGGATGAGATGAACCGCTACGTTACTACTGTAGGCAATAAGCTATTTAGCCAGACATGCTTACTTTAGAGCAGACAGACACACCGTTTAATCCATTCCTCAGGCTTTCACTTTTTTATTTTTCATTTTAGAAAGGCAACAACCCTCTTAAGTCTTTGAATGCTGAGTATCTCTTTGACTGGGACCCCATGTAAACCATTTGCTAAGCTATGATTTGACAGTTGACAGTAGCAAACAAATGGGACGCACTCTATTTATCACATCTATCTGTTCTTCTGTATCTAGTGTATCATTGGGATCTGCACGAGCCGTATGGCTGGAAGTCTTTTGAATGCAGTTGCTAGGAAAAGTAGATAGACTCATTATTGGATACTATAGCTGTGTGGCAGCTGTGGGCACTGCCAGGGGTGGAGGACAGATGAAGGATGACTGCGCTGCTGTGGGGGTCCGACGCAGAGAGAGAGAGAGAGAGAGAGAGAGTGTTTTGTTGTGTTTGTTAGTGAGTTTCTGAAGAGTAGAAGAGTTGACTGGTGTGGAGCAGGTAGTAGCAAAGATTAGCAAGAGTGAAGTGAGGAGGACGTTGAAGAGGATGAAGAGTGGAAAGGCAGTTGGTCCAGATGACATACCTGTGGAGGTATGGAAGTGTCCAGGAGAGGTGGCAGTAGAGTTTCTGACTAGTTTGTTTAACAAGATCTTGGAGAGTGAGTGGATGCCCGAGGAATGGAGGAGAAGTGTACTGGTGCCAATTTTTAAGAACAAGGGAGATGTGCAGAGCTGTGGCAACTACAGAGGAATAAAGCTGATGAGCCATACAATGAAGTTGTGGGAAACAGTAGTGGAAGCTAGGCTAAGGGCAGAGGTGAGCATTTGTGAGCAGCAATATGGTTTCATGCCTAGAAAGAGTACAACAGATGCAGTATTTGCTTTGAGGATGCTGATGGAGAAGTACAGAGAAGGTCATAGGTTGCATTGTGTCTTCGTAGATTTAGAGAAAGCGTATGACAGGGTGCCGAGAGAGGAGCTGTGGTATTGTATGAGGAAGTCTGGAGTGGCAGAGAAGTATGTTAGAGTGGTGCAGGACATGTATGAGAGCTGTAAGACCGTGGTGAGGTGTGCTGTAGGTGTGACAGAGGAGTTCAAGGTGGAGGTGGGTTTGCATCAAGGATCGGCTCTGAGCCCCTTCTTGTTTGCTCTGGTGATGGACAGGCTGACAGATGAGGTTAGACAGGAATCTCCATGGACTATGATGTTTGTAGATGACATTGTGATTTGTAGTGAGAGCAGGGAGCAGGTGGAGGAAAATCTAGAGAGATGGAGGTCTGCTCTGGAAAACAGAGGAAAGAAGCTTAGCCGCAGTAAGACAGAGTACATGTGCGTCAATGAGACGGACCCAGGTGGAACGGTGAGGTTACAGGGAGCAGAGGTGAAGAAGGTGCAGGACTTTAAGTACTTAGGGTCAACGGTTCAGAGCAGTGGAGACTGTGGGCAAGTGCAAGCAGGTTGGAACGGGTGGAGAAAAGTGTCAGGTGTGTTGTGTGATAAAAGAGTATCAGCAAGAATGAAAGGAAAGGTGTTCAAGACGGTGGTGAGACCAGCGATGTTGTACAGCTTAGAGACAGTGGCACTGAAGAAAAGACAAGAGGCAGAGCTGGAGCTAGCAGAGCTTAAGATGTTGAGGTTCTCTTTGGGAGTGACGAGGACGGACAGGATCAGGAATGAGTATATCAGAGGGACAGCTCATGTTAGATGTTTCAGAGATAAAGTCAGAGAGGCCAGATTGAGGTGGTTTGGACATGTTTAGAGGAGAGACTGTGAATATATTGGTAGAAGGATGCTGAGGTTGGAGCTGCCAGGCAGGAGGTCTAGAGGAAGACCAAAGAGGAGATTTATGGATGTAGTGAGAGAGGACATGAAGTTAATTGGTGTGAGTGAAGAGGATGCAGAGGACAGGGTTAGATGGAGGCACATGATTCGCTGTGGCGACCCCTGAAAGGGAACAGCCGAAAGGAAAAGAAGTGTAGCTTTTGAAAAGTAAATCACTTATAGATTTTGAGAGCCATCCCTATACTGCAGACAGTGTTTGTGAAGTAGGACTTAAGTCTTCCCACCATCTTTCTGTGAACCAAAAGAAATTGTTTCCAGGATTTCACTTGTTTAATGTGGTTGTCACCACTTCATATAATTGCTGCTTGGTGTAAATATACTTTCTAAAGTTGAACTATATCTTGATTGTCGCTCAATATAGGTACTTTTTTCCACTGGCAGACCGCAAAAGACTTCCCATGTTTAAACTCTTGTTTGCTGATCACGGTTCAGGCTTGGCTGAGGGCAGCGTCAGAACAGGAAGTGTCTATCAGCGCCTGTAGCCATCGGCACAACCCATTCGAGCCTCTCTGGATCTGTGATGATTCTGTGACTTTGTCTCTAACTTCACACTGGGGAAAAAATATAACTGTAGTCACATGTGTTAGGACAGTGGGCTCCTTTGGCCTCCATTGTTGCATTATGCAGAATGGCCTGAATTCTGTAAGATGTAAGAAGAGACTGTTACAGTATTTTACAATATTAAGACTGCTTTTGTGAGATGTGGGGTGGTGAATGAGGCTGTGGAAACACGTACACAAGTTTGACTGGCCAGCTAGTGCGCACTGTGGCAAAAAGACATATGACTCTTTGTTTTGTTATAAACCAAACATTTTGACTATGCAAATACAGCCAGTCCAAGTCTATTTAATGGCATCTGATGTTCACCTGATGTACAAGTCATTCTCCAAGCTTTGGGAAGCACCACCTGAGGTGCTCCCTCGTGTGTGTGTGTGTATGTGTGGATGTACAAATTTGTGTGCTTAACTGTGTGGCTACGCCCTCAGGCAACTCCCAACAGCTGAGTAAGCTGTCACAGTGTTTATAGTGTTTCCTGCTGTAGCAACACACACATTCAAAAGGCGGTGCTGTTTAACTGTCATCACCTGCTGTCATTTTCGTGGATGTGGAGTACTGCAGCTATTAGACTGCGCTGCTTGAAGAGAGCTGCTGTCAGGATGTGTGTGACAGCAGGGTGGAGATTCATCTGGAGCTGCCTTTAGTGGGATGATACAAGGTCTGCATGAGGAGAGAGCTTCTTGTTACATTACATGCACTTAGACCATTATGATGGAAGAATTTGAAATCTGACAATGTGAAAATTATAAACCGGAATCTGCAGTTCCCCTCAGCTTTACAGAGCTTTTCTAGCAATTTCAGCTCATTGTTTAGCTGTTCCGGCCCACAACTTGACTGTTTTGGTTCACTCTCACCGCTCTCATCTGCGTCTTATTTCAGACGCAGCAGGCAGCTGTTTTCAGTGGAAAAAGCTCTGAAAACCCACTGTACATTTCCTGCTCAGCACCAAGAGACAGCAGACAGGCACAGTTCGCAACTAGCTGGTGAACATAGTGGAGCTTTTAGCAGCTAAATAGCCAGATATTTCCCTCAGGAGTTGGTAGAAACTAAATGTCCAATTTAAGAGATGGGGGACGAAATCTGCACTCTAAAGTTCAGCTGAAGATAATGAGGCTTCAGCAGTAGTGAAATTAAGTTAGTATCCTCCAAAGTTACTTTCATTTCAAGTCAAAGCTGGGGATATATTTGCTTTTAACTACACATTGATGGCTACCTAGCATATGCTGCGCACTTTCAGAGTGTTGGCTGCAGCTAACAATCTGATCAACGTAGATTAATTCTACGTTGATTTTTTTATAATTTCGATTGTCTGCTCTATGAAAGTCAGAGAATTGTGAAAAACCTTAAATCATTGAACCATTAATCACTTATCAAAGCCGCCAATTCATTTTCTGTTGATCAACTCATCAATTATTCAACTAATTGCTTCAGATCTAGAATGTTAGTCAGACATGAGCAATACAAGATTCAGACATGAAGCCGTGATCTGCATGACTGTAATGAGTTAGTTACAATCTACTGCCTCTGCCCACAGGGAGAAACTCAGCTGGACAAAACTACTGCACTCCTCTCTCCTCTCCTATGTTTTTCTCTGCAACAACCATAAAACTCATTATACGTTTTATAAGCACTGTGTGACTTATGTCTGCGTCCCTTCATCCCTAATATTTGTTTTCCTCATCTCGTCGTTTTGCCGTTATCAACCTAAGGGGAGTTGCATACTAAAACTGCTCTCAGCTCTCCTCCCACCACACTGCTGTTTGTTGCTGATTGGGGCCCTTCAATCCTTTTTAGTTTTGAGCCTCTGCATAGATAAGGAAAATTGATGTGACTGGACTGATAAGGAGGAATTGATTCCTTTATCCTGCAGAGTTAAGGGAAGAAAAGAGGCTGAGAAATCAGATCCCTCTCTAGAGGAGTGTGTGTGTGTGTGTGTGTGTGTGTGTGTGTGTGTTTGGATGGGATAACTCTGCTGTTCTACTGTTGGGTTAAGACATTAACACAATGGCCGCATTAAAGGGAAGAACAAGGTCGTTACACAGAAGAGGCACAGAATAGGACAAGTTATTGTCAGGCCCCTGAAAAGTCTGAAACGTGATGATTTGTGGGCCTTTTAAAATGTAGAATGTTTCAAAATGATTTATATAAATTCAAAAAAAGTTGTATCATATTCTCATATACTTGACTTCACATTTATTTTTCTTGACCTGCTGTTTTTTAATTTTTACTTTAGTGCATATACAGCTACAGTATATGTATAGATTGTGATTCGAGCACGGGGTTACCATTGGGCAAAAATAAAATTCATACATACTGCATGAAAAACAGCTCTGTCAGCTGTTTTCTGCTGTCCTTACAACAAAGTACATTTACTGTTGTCTTTGCTGAGATGAACCACTATTAAGAGGACTTATAATAAAAATTCCACTTCCAGCAGCGTTACAGCCAATAATCAATTACTTTATGGTCCCTTTACTCATTCTCATACAGGCTGTGGTAGCAGCTCTGTAGATGATGTCTGTCTGTATCAAATGCTCCATGACTGCTGCGTTTGTTTCAATACATTTTTTCCAAAAAATGCACACAGCTGTGCAAGTCAAGTAAAATAGATCAAAATAATATCAATATTCCAACATAGATTAGAAGAGTGGCTGTTTTTAAAAGGAAATGAAGAAGACAGAGTAGAGAGACAGAAGGAAAAAGCATCCAGTGTTGCTGAGCCTCAGCAGGTGAAAGTTGTGACAGTTGGCTGCACTCGACTGACTTTGCTTCACACCTCACAGCACTCCTTCTGCCCTCTCACCTTCAGACAGAGGACAGGGAGACTGAGACAGAGATGCAGACCTCCACACACACACAAAACAGACTATAACAAAACAGAACTGTTTCCAGAGAAAACCGACGACAAAGTTTTCACGTGGTACAAGCACAACTGAACTTCACATACAGTTGGAAGGTGATAGAGCGCTTTGTAAAAACCAAACTCTAGATGGTTTATCAGTTATTTAATAGTCTTTATAAACTTGGCAGGTACCAGATCATTATAAACTCTCAATATCTGATTTGCTCAATCTCACCGCCTCCACAACTCAGTCAATAGAGAAAGTGTAGAAAACAAAGTGTAGTCTGGGATCCCTCAGACATCCTCAAGGAGGTTTCAGGGCATCTCCCAAAACCTCATAGAAATATTGTAATGTCAGAAACTATCCGTGTTAAAGAAATAATTTATTGTAAGTTACAATAAAAATATGTTGTTCTCTCACTAAGTTTATCACTCTACATGCAATGGTTAGCAGTTACAGATTTTAGTGTTGCCTACAAAACAACCACAATCTTTCTCTATACATTAGATCACTTTATTTTACGAGTCTGTAATTTCCTAGGAACGTTCCTGGAAAAAGCTACGTGATTCACGGGAAGATAGTTTTTTATGGCTCAGCTTAAACCCAAGTAAAGATTCATTCATTAATCCTTTATTATTGGATACTTTATTCCTCATATATATGTTGAATTGTTTGCTTGCCTACAGACAGAGATTTGCATGTTCAGCTGTCCACTGACTAGAAGACTCTCTAGGTTATGAAAGTAATTGGAATTAATTAATTGACAGTGTACTAATTAAAGACTGTCTCTATTTTCTCTATAATTAGTTACAAATTACAAAGTTCTTTCCAGGAAACTTCTAGGAAATTACAGAGCCGTAAAATGAAGCATTAGGGTAAAGGTCAGCTGTTGAGGAAATGTTAACAGGCAGGTCTGTTTTCTGTATTTTTTATAACCTTCTTTTTGTTCCATATTTAGTTAGTCCTGTCTTGTAGTCCATCTGCACACTGATGGCGATACAGACAATCTCTCAAAAAAGTTACTTAAGAGGAAGCTGGCTCCATTATTCAGCCCTAGATTAATTTGATGAAGTGCTTCTGGGTAATTTAGTTTTTCCGATCTAATTGGCAGCGTGGTAGACACTTCAGTTAAGATCATATATCAGCTTTCCCTCCCACGGTGGTACTTTTAATTTGGCAACTGAAGGGGAAAAGGAAGGAAGATTACAAGGATAGCAAACACCTGCGGAAGTGTCCTTGAGCGAGACACCGAATGTCTATCACACCTTCATTAGAGCTGACCGTGACTCCTGACCTCTGTGTGGAGGGAGGAAGCTGACAGCACAAATCGGAGTATGCCACTTTATAGATTTCTTGTACAGGAAAAACACACCTGCAGGAGTGCACACTTTATATTTATGTGTGTTTGTGTGTGTGTGTGTGTGTGTGTGTGTGTTTGTTTTGCAGAGCGGC
Organism: Siniperca chuatsi; assembly: GCF_020085105.1. Lineage (NCBI taxonomy): Eukaryota > Metazoa > Chordata > Actinopteri > Centrarchiformes > Sinipercidae > Siniperca > Siniperca chuatsi. Next base: position 20,272,218 of record NC_058044.1, read on the forward strand.
AGAACCACGCCCGAGAACTGGTGAGGGAGGCCGATCTGTCGCAGTTGGACGCTTTAGTCATCATGTCCGGAGATGGACTTCTGTTTGAGGTAAAGAGCGTGCACATTTTCACTATATTCACATCCAAGCACACGCACTGTGTGGCTTTACATTAGTGTAGGACACTAAAAGCCAATATTACACACTAACTAGTTTGTCTTTGTAGTTGCTGTTCTTGACATCACTGCTTAATTTGATGTTGAGTCCATCTGAAATTCTCAAATATGCTGCACTATAACTAAACTGTGCAGTATATAACTGTATATGTACTATTTTGGATTTCATGACTACTGATTTACTTCTCAGTAGTAGCTGATTTTGTCAACTAGTTGCCATTTACCTAATTATTGAAAATAAAGAATAGTATTTTTTATGCAATCGCTTAAGTGTCTTTTTGTGGTGTTGCATAACATTACTTGTGTCTGTTTGAGTGTGAAATATACATTAAGCGAAAATATTACATTACTAAAAACCTTAAGAAAGAAATACTTTATTTAATAGTTGTTTTAATACTTTGAGAAGTTTGGCTTCTTTTGTTAAATGGAAAAATAGGTTTGTAGAAAAATGTATGCAAAAGTTTAACACAAGCAGCGGTTCGAGAACTTCAGTCTCAAATTGTCAAAATTATGATTTAAATCAGTAAATATCATTAATTAAAGTAAACACGACTAAGAATTTGGCCAGCTCTGACACATTTCAGTTGGTACCATAAAAGTGCTGAGGTTCGACACCCAGCCCTCTGTGCTACGTGATTGTTGTACCGGAGAGTCCATTTCTTCAGTTACTGCTAGAAAACACTGAGTAGTTGATACGTCTTTCTATCTGTCCACCTAATCGAAGTTATATTTTCTGTGGTCAGGTGATAAATGGTCTGCTGGAGAGACCAGACTGGGAGGAGGCCATCCGGACCCCGTTGGGTATCCTTCCTGGTGGATCAGGCAACGCCTTGGCTGCATCCATCCATCACTACTCTGGGTGAGCCACATGCAGAATCCTAAATAAAACCAGCGCTCAGCACTCTGTGTGGGTGTAGTTATGATACTGTAGTATAGTTATAGTACAGTACTATTGTTTGCAGGTCACATTGAGCTTTAGCTTCCATTTTAACAGTTTTTATTTATCTGTCATTTTGTACGTCATTACATTACCATGAAGGTCGAACTGCCCACTACTGTAGATATGATATTGTTTCTCTCATGGCTGCACACACACATCACTTGTCTAGCTGGGTGAAGTGACAAATGATTTACTGTGGTAGAGCTTCAATGATTAATCGATTGGTTGATCGATGGAATATTATTTGCCATCTATTTTGATAATCGAATAATGGTTTAAGTCATTTTTCAAGCAAAAATGGCAAACATTCGCTAAATTTGAGGATTATTTTTGTCATACATGATAGTAAATCTGTATATCTTTGGGTGTTGGACTGTTGCTCAAGTAAAACAAGACATTTGAAGACATCACCTTGAGCTCTGGGAAATAAAGGGGATTTTTCACTATTTTCTGACATTTTATAGACCAAATGATAATAATCAATTAATCGAGAAAATAATTGGCAATAAATCAATAATGAGAATAATCGTTAGTTGCAGCCCTATACTGTACATAAGAACATTAAAAGTGATGTAGTTTTTGAAAAATCGCTGCATTGTAGCAATATTACTGTATTAGAGCTCCACATGTGGCTTTGGGCCACATCATTCCAGGCGCAGTGCTGTGAGCTTCATTTACGTGCATACAGTATGTGCATATTGAATGCAGATAAACCTGGTTTAAATCAGATTGTGCAATGGGTAGTTTCAGCCAAGCGGTGTGATTGGTCAAATATGTGCTACCTGTGCTTCAAGACAGACCGGACCAGAAACAGGAAACTAACGCAGCTGTCAATAAAAGTACTTCTGTCCATTTTTATTCTTATGTGCAGAATGTGCAGTTGAAGCTTTGCAGACAAGGACATACTGTCGATAATGGGCCATAATCCCCTGTCTGGTGTACTTCAGTGGAGCATATATTACCGATGGTGCACAGTATCTTAACTGTATATAAATATAATAACAGGGATTTTTGCTGTAGTGTAAAATACTGACACAACTACTGGGTGAAGATAGAATGATTAAACAAATTATATGTAGTGTTGTTTTAGTAAAGATATAGTAAGTATCCTTTGTATAACTGAGCCTCAGACACACATGGGCCTGCCTTCTGGTGCTCTTCATGCACTCATCTCATCTATTAATTATTAATGATTTGCTCATTTGAGTGATTGTCTGGAATTCATTCAACCAGAACAAAGAACAGAAAGGAGAAGCTGAAGGAGAGAAAGAAAGGAGGAGAGAACAAATGAACAATACACAGCAGCTGATCAGATTCAAAAGTGGAGAAACAAATGCTGTGTGTGAAACCACTCATTCACTACTTCTATAATAGACACTCAGTAGTTTACTCTATAGTGAGCAGTAAATTGACATTTCGATCACTCATGAATCATCATCACTGACAGCTGTAGAGTCGCACGACCCTCTGAAATGTTTGCATCGATAAATTTTGTGCATTGCATTGTATAGTGGATACATGTCACACTCAGAGTTCGGACACTCAAATGAAATGGCAGACTGTAAATATAATGCACTATATAGTAAAATAGGGAGTGATTGTAGACACAGCTCTAGATTTACATGTGTGCGATAGCTATAACCGAAGCCAATACTGATATCAATATTTGAGAGTTTACATAAGAAGTCTTATATTGATCCCTTAGGTATTTTAATTTTTTTATTGTGACCAAGATACATACTGAGCAGGACATTTTACAGTGTAAAAATCAACTTGTCTTACTTAATCACCATTACCATACGGCCACAAGTATGCAAAGTCATTGGTCCGTCATTAGCCATTGCTTTTACCTATTGCTACATATTTCAGTCTGGCCCAAAATAATCAACCGATCGAGCAACCGATCAATCAACAGACAGACAGACCAACAATGTCATCCACAGAGCCATGCTGCCAGCTTAGCTAATGACAAAAAGAGAGTGTCTGAGAGCATTAGAGTTTCTTCAGAGGAAGACGGGGAGATAAAAGGCTTAACGTGTTTTTTTTATAATATCCCCACCTTTTATTTCAGCTACGACACCCCGGATAGCTCCACCGTCTGTGGTGCAGAAAATGTTGTGAACCTCTGTGCCAAGACTGTATCATGGTGGAAGTGAGTTATTATTCCACTGCACATTGGCCTTCTCTCTTCCTATAGTGTTGTGTAGTTTTATGAAGACGTTGCTTCTGGGACCGCTCGCTATATGAATTTGCCTGTGTTGTTCGTGTTACTCTGCCCTTTCTACTCTGAAGTCACCTGGTGTCACGTGGGAAATGTGCTTTGAGGCACTTCCTTTTTAAGCTGCTGACCAGTTTGTAGGTCACATTAAGCTTTATCTTAACCTTTTACTATTGTATTTATTGTGTCATTTTGTATCTCAGAGTATTTGTTTGTTGTTGCTTTTTTGCAACCTTTGTGCTGAAGTTTTGAGCCAAATTCATTCATCACTTCGACTATATCTGCCAATCAGCTTCTCATCAAACAATGGTCTTCCAGCCAGAGTGGCAGCAACAATGAGAGGAAGGGACCAGACTCTGTATTGTTTACTCTCCTCTCACACTCCCGGGGCATCCAGAAAATATCACTCGCTCTCTCTCTGTCTCTCTCTCTCCCTGCAGTGGCCCTGGCTCAGAGTGTATTTGGTATTATTCCCAGCTGAATGTGGGGTTCACTGAGGCTACGTGGATCAAACGAGTGACAGCTAGAATGTATCTGGTATTATGCAATACAGTGAACAGGTTCGCTGAGTGAGGGTTTAATGTGTTTCTGTACACAAACATAATAAGCACGAGCTGGAACAACATCTGCGAGGCTGAATGCTGACGGTTTCTGAAGTGACAGGTGTGACACTTTGACATGAGCGAGAGTCTCCCTCCCCTGGTGGTTTATAGATACTGCATAAACAGCTTAAAAAACATGGACAGGAGCTTGTTTAAACTCAGTTGGCAGTTTATTAGATACACCTAGCTAAAACTAATGCAGTCTAATACAACATTCCTGCAATAAATCTTCCCTTCAGGAAGGTTATTATGTTCAGTTTTAGTTGAAACTGTTTTAGAGAGATGTTGATTCAACTGTATGGTTATTTTGGAGGCTGCAGTTTGTGGTGCAGTTGAATTGTGTTGCATTATACTGACATATTTACATTATACTGGTGTTTCTATTATTAATACGTATATATACACACACAAGTATTAACAGCAAAATGTACTTAAAGTGATAAACATCACAAGATAAATCTGAGGGGTGGTGAGAGTATATATGGAGTAGTAAAGAGGACAAAAAGTTAGGCTACACAAATTTGTATGAATGTAATCTATCGAGAAGAAATAACTCTTTGGTGGAACTCATCTGAAACATGACAAGGACCCCAAATAGACACTGCTTTTTTTGTAAGAGGTCACAAGCCAAACAGGTTGGAAACCACTGGATTAAAATTTTACACTGTGCTGTTTTTAGCCATGCTAGTGGCATGGCTGAAAAGATGGCAATGTTGGTCTTAGTGTCGGCCCACCACTTTGGTTCAGGCTGAAATATCTCAACAACTTTTGATCCCCTGACTTGTCCTCTAGCGCCACCATGTGGTTGACATTTGTGATTCAGAGTGAGATGTCTCAACAACTATTGGATGGATTTCCAATAATTTTGGTTCAGACATTCATCTCCCTCAGGATGAATTCCTCCCATAACTTTACGTCTAGTTCCAAAATCAGGTCAAAATTTCATTTTGTCTACTCTAATGACTAATGACATTCCCATCAGCCTCAGCTGTACTTTGTGTTTAGCACTAAATGTTAGCATACTAACATGCTACACTACAACAGTGAACAATATTGCCATTGTGAGCATGTTCACATGCCGATGTTAGCATTTAGCTTAAAGCACAGCGGTGTCTTAAGTACAACCTCACAGAGCGGCTGGCATGGCTGTAGACTCTTCGTCTTGTTTATGTAAATCTTGATCTGAAAAGTTAACTACAGCTGTCAAATAAACAGTGGAGTAAAAATAGCAATATTTCCTTCTGAAATGGAGTAGAAGTATAAAGTAGCATAAAATGTACTTAGTTACTTTCCACCACTGATTCTCAGGTGCAGCAGACGAGTTGGACATCTTTTTATTTCTTGACCTATTTACCAGACAGTGATTAGAAAAACAGAGCCGTGGAAATGTAGATGAGACTATTTGGATAGAGAGACTGGTGAATAAATTCAGGATGATGAATATGGAGATATCTGCAGGGCCACTGCTAGTGAACTCCACAGAGACGTCCAGTTGTCACTGTAATTGGCTGTGGGTGGTAACAGCAAGCAAATCTGTGTGTGTGTGTGTGTGTGTGTGCAAGGGGTGTTATCATGACCTTCCACCTCTGTCTCGATTCTCCCAGATGGGGTTGTCTTTGTTGTCTGACTGGCCTGTCATGTCTGAAGGCCCATAAGCTGATTCTGTCCCCACCTCCAAGATTTGTCCGTGAGCCTCCTGGTTTATTGAACCTCCCCCCACCCTCACCCCACTCCCTTCATATCTCCATGGGCCTCCACCCTCCTCATCTACCTCCTCTCTCTCCTCTGTGTTTTTACGATTACACAATAAGGTCACAGTTACCCCACTATTGTATAACACTCCTCTTATAGCTCACTCCCCAAAACACACACAAGCCTCGACCCACTTCCAAAAATATTAAATGCATCTTCCCGTTTTTATTTTGGTGTCTGCATCTTATTTTTGAAGCCAGATTCTTAACTGTGTCTCCTTATAGAGGCACCAGTCCTCTATAAGGATAGCTTTGAAATGATCAGTCAATTTAATGTTTTATTAAGGAAAAATGCTAAATGCTGGCAGCATTTGCTGCTTTTTGCTATTTTTATATCACTTTAAATTAAATATCTTTGGGTTGCTGATTGGACATTTTCACTAACTGAAAGATTAATCGATAATGAAAATAATCATTAGTTGAAGCCCTAGACTGGTGTCCACTTTGGATCTGGTGCATCTCTGCCCACTAAATGGACATGACCATTTAATTTGAGCTGCTGCTACCTTAAACACAAGCTCTGGAAGCTGTAAACACAACCTGTCACACAATCATGTGCATTTGGTCGGAAATATTGACTAAAAGCACCCTGAAGTGGAAGTAGTTCTGTAGTGGCTGCTGTTGTTTCAGAAATCCTTCACATAGCTACTTTGTGCTGTTGCAGCAGAATTAATGAAAACATCGGCATCTTATAATTATTGGTTGCTGTCTATCTAACCACCTATGCATTTATCCATCTATACATGTACAGTGGTGTGCAAAAGTGTCTGCCCCATTCCTGATTTCTTATTTTTTTGCATGTTTGTCACTTAAATGTTTCGGATCATCAAACAAATTTAAATATTAGTCAAAAATAACACAAGTAAACACAAAATGCAGTTTTTAAATGAAGGTTGTTGTTATTAAGGGAAAACAAAATCCAAACCTACATGGCCCTCTGTGAAATAGTGATTGCCCTCTAAACCTAATAACTGGTTGGGCCACCCTTAGCAGCAACAACTGCAATCAAGCGTTTGCGATAACTTGCCATGAGTCTTTTACAGCACTGTGGAGGAATTTTGGCCCACTCATCTGTGCAGAATTGTTGTAGTTCAGCCACATTGGATGGTTTTTGAGCATGAACTGCCTTTTTAAGGTCATGCCACAGCATCTCAATAGGATTCAGGTCAGGACTTTGACTAGGCAACTCCAAGTCCATTTACGAGCGCTTTCGATTATGTTACATGATCTTCGTTAACAGATGGAGTTTGCCAAGTTGTGATGGAATTGTAGATGAAACTCCATCTGCTGATGAAGATCATGTAACATAATCGAAAGCTCCAGAAAAGCTAAATGGATCTTGTGGTGAAATTGTTTTCTGAACTGTTGTTTCCTCCAACAACCTCGATACTTTTTCGATACCTTAGTTTGGGGAATAAAAACATGTTTTAACTTTTTAAATTTAAAAAAAAATTCAGTTTAACCCATTCACGCCAAACTGCTCACGCTGATCTTTTAAATAATATATAATCTGAAGTTGAAAAAGTTTTCTTTTATAGGTGGAGAGATATTGATATGTGATGGAAGAATAAATAAACAAGTCTGTTCAGTTCCAGCTTTTAATTCATTACACTCTTTCATCAGTACTAGTTAGTGTTGAAGCCCTAATTATCCTTTCATTAACCAGTTGTTTCATCATTTTTACTCGCTGTTGTTTGATTGGCTCTTTGCTTTCTGACTTGTTTTTCTTAACAACACATCAACTTACGCAGTCACTCATATGAATAACCTTCCTTTTATTTAGCCTTTATTTTACAAAGGTGTGTCTCGAAATACATTATCTCTCTAACAAGAGAGACCTGAAAGAGGGAACCTTGACAATTTAAAACAATTGCATTCTTGATGAAACATGATTTGAATCCCTGATATGAAGCAATTCAAACGCCTTTCTCATGTAATTCATATGAGCACAACTTCCAATCACTACAGTTCAGATAACTGATACTGAAGGCAGTATAAGATGACCTCTGTGGCTAGATGTTTCCAGGAAGTGGCTAACTCTCATCTCTCCTCCTTCGTTCCTTTGGTTTCCCTCCTCCAGAGCCTCGCCGGTGTCCAGTGAGGAGCTCCTGGTCAGCTGCGGTTTCCTGCTCTGTAAAGGACTCGTTTCCCGTATGGACCTGGTCTCCATCCATCTCTCCTCCAGCCCTCGTCTCTTCTCCTTCCTCTCGCTGGCCTGGGGCTTCGTAGCGGACGTGGACATAGAGAGCGAGAAGTACCGTCATGTCGGAGCTGCCCGGTTCACCGTCGGCACGCTGGTGAGGCTGGCTTGTCTCCGCGTCTACAAGGGCAAGCTGGCCTACCTGCCCGCCACAGAGGACTACAGCAACGAGGAGGGTTTGACAAATGACATGACACTGCACTGCAACAGTCAGGCCTCCTGCCTGGGTCCAGCCTCTCTGCTGTGTCGACCGTCCAGAGACTCTCCCTGCCAGAACACCCTCCACAACTCCTGCCACTCCAACAACTCCCTCAAAGTGAGGAGGACGGAGAGCACGCCTTCTCGAAGCGCCAACAAAACCCTCACCGGCCCGCCCGACTCCTTGCTGCTGCCTCTAGACCAGCCGCTGCCCAGTGACTGGGTGGTAGTGCAGGAGGAAGACTTTGTCCTCATGCTGGCCATGTACCAGTCCCACCTGGCGGAGGACCTACTGGCAGCACCAGATGCCACCCCGGACGACGGCGTCATCCATCTTTTCTACGTTAGAGCAGGAATATCACGCACGGCGCTGCTGAGGCTGTTCCTAGCTATGGAGAAGGGTACACATCTGGCTACTAACTGTCAACATCTGGTGCACACTAAGGTGCGGGCACTCAGGCTGGAGCCATATTCACCCAAAGGAATAATAACAGTCGACGGAGAAGTGGTGGAATATGGGCCACTGCAAGCGGAGGCACACAGAGGCCTGGCGAGATTAATTACTGGATGAATTGAACAAACATCACCACCAGCTTTCATCTCTGCTGTTAAAGGCCCAATAAACACATTTTAGCATTTTAAATCAGAAATGTCCAGGTACAGAAGCAAAGTGATGGATGTAAGACTCATTCACTGTTATCTGCAACGGTACATAGAGAACCCATGTTTTAGAAGAAAATATGTGATGAATGTTGGGATCTTATGACAAACAAGTGCCACGTATGGAGACCCAAAGTGTTCAATATCAAATTAATAAGTAAGACATTATGAAATAAATAATCGTATTAATAAATGCAGACAAAATATGTAATACAACCATTAAATTATAAAAAATAACCTAATACATTTTTCAAACTTAGCTTATTATTATGAAATGTTACTTAATCACACTTCTTTACACAATGAGAGCGTTTATGGCAGGTATTTTGTATTTCAAACTGTCCTTTTTCCAACACACATTAAGTCGTTATCTGTCAATCAAGACAAACAGGGCAGAGTCAGTTATGTGATTGGCTGTTGCTTCAGTCTGTTTAAGCAGAAAGCCTATCATATAACTGACTCTGCCCTGTTTGTCTTCATTAAGAGACAAAGACTTTCTTACAAAGTCCTGATATAAGATGATTTTTTTATGGTTAACTTGATATCTTTCAGGACTTGCGGTGCTCTGTACTTTGTGATGATTTGGCATTTGGAAATAAAGAAAACTGCTGGAATAAAGTAAAAATGACCTGCAATGAACTCTGAAACAGGATAAAATTTCACAATAATAAGCTGAGGTTTAGAAATGTATTCAATTATTTCTCAATTTACTATCTAATTTATTTAGTAGTGAACACTTTGGGTCTCCATAGCCATGAATGAGCTTACTGTAGATATGTCAGCATCAGTTTTCAGACAAAACACACAGACACACACTTTTCTCACGATCTCGTGTTTAGCCTCCATGGAAAGTGAATCTATCACCATCTTTAGCCTCCAGTATCTTGTTTATCGCTGCATGGAGAGGATTTCTTGTCTGTGCTGAAGCCGACATATCAACCTGAATTACAGCATCTTATGCAACAGCAAAGGGTTGTAATTATGCTTTCACATCTCCTCTGCAGTACGTTGGAGACTGTGTGTGTGTGTGTTGCAGTAAATGTGAGGTAGCGGGCATATCATTGCCCTTGTTTTAACAGAGGTCACTGGGCTTTGCGACTGTTTGTTGAACACATAGAGCCTCAAACACATAATTAAGGCCAAAAGTCTCTAACTTGATTTCTTGATGGGTCAGCAGGTGGAGTCTGGGGCGATGGTGCTCATCTGCTCTGACATGGCACACTGCTGAGTGATGTGAAGGCAGGTGTACCTCCAGTTTGTGCTCCTGTAGAAGTAAAATGACTATTAATTCATTCGGCATTTATTTTCTCATATCAAAGCTATTTGGGATGGTCCTACAGCTTTAGAGAAAGCCTTAAAGAATCGCTAGCTCCATTCTGGTTTCCTAAAGCAACCATGTTACCTTAATTTCACTTGAGACCAGATTCATGTCTGTCAAACCAGTTCTTATGGCTTCTATTTTTAACTATTATATTTTATTCTGAAATAAAGAGACAGCTGTTAATAGAGAAGTAGTCATATTTAAGTGTTAAGGGTGCTGCAGAGACAGAGCAGCAGTGTAACAAATGTAAACAGTGTGACGTATGTGATAATTCTGTTAAAGGAAAAACCCACTTTAAAGGCTCCCTGTCGAGTTTTAGACCTGTAGTAGTGCTACGGAGCAGTTTGTCTATGAGTGGGTCCCTGTTTTGTTTATCTTGTGCACGCGCACGATGACGCACTATTCCACTGATCAACGGGTGGCAGTAAAATGCCAAGATATGCTGCAGTGCGCCAGTAAAGTCAGGGAAGAAGACTGCAAGCTGATAAACATGGATGTAAACCATGCTGGAGTTAAAATACTTGAAAAATTGGCTTTTCAAATATTTTATGAGGAAGAAAATGCTCTCGATACACACAATGCGTTGTGGTGAGAAATACTGAATGTAAAAATAACTTTTGTTTGTTTACAAGAAAAGTCCACAGGGCTCCTTTTAAAATACGTCAACGCAGTTAAAGGGTCAGTTCACCCAAATTACAAAAAAAACATTTTCTCACAAATCTCATGCATGTAGACATTTATATCGATTCTTTGTTGCTCTTTTTTTTTTTTAATCTGTAATTTGCAATATTAAATAAGTTGTTTGGGAAATACATTTACAAAGATATCATTCGCTGGATTAATTTCTAGTTCCATTGCTAATGTCACCATTTTGAGTCTTGAATAATCAATTTTTTAAAATTCTCTCCCAGTTTTGCTTCTTGTTAAATTGTTGAAGATTTCTTCAATAATTATTATTGGTTTTATTTGAACAGTTTTGAAATATCTGTCTCTGAGATATTTTTTTTTTTTTGAACACAGTTTCGTTTGTGGTGCTCAAGTCAACAGACTTCACTGTCAGCAGTTTATATCTGGACTGTTTCTTCTGTAGAAAGTAGTTCCAGTGCAGACTGTTCACAGTGAGATATGTGGATTATCCAGAGTAACCAGAACATTTTGTCTGGATGATGAGAGATGTTGCACCCAAAACAAAATACCATTGACCACCTTATTGGTATCGAGATGGGCATTAAAAGCACTCAAATAAAACCAAAACTATCTGCATGACTAGATACCACTAGAGGTAAAAGAGAAAATACAGTGTTTTTTTTGTAATTTGTGTGAACTGACTCTTTCATCCACCTGTTCATTGCACCTTGTATTATCACAAGGTCCATTTAATTGTTTAGTGCTGATTCATCCCATTCATGTGAATAACTAGCTAAATCACCTACGAGTTTCACTAACTGAAGTAGATGCAGACGAGGCAGGAAAGTGGTGTTGTAATTTACTTTTTTGGGGCACCAAACTTACCTAAAAATACCTCCTACAACGTGCTGAACATCACAGACTGATGATAGCAGTGTAAACGTCTTCAGTGGCTCCTGCAGCTCTTTTAGTGCCTCTGCGGCTGCATCCTCCATCACAACATACCACTCTTCCTCTGCTTTCATCCATCCATCTGCTGCTTTAAGTACTACAGTGGTATGCAGAATGGTCCCAGGCCTGTGTGTCTCCGGCCCCAGCTGCTGTTCACACACACACACACAGAGAGAGAGAGAGAGCCTGTCCCTATGGGAGATTTATTAATGATCATCACCTAGGTGTCCTTACCATTGCGCTTTAAGTCACATAGAGGAAATGATGGCAGAGGCTTCTGGCCTACTCGGACAGGAAAGTCAGATTTTCAAATGTGTTGTTGTCTGAGTCAAAGTGAAACGTAGTCATGCCTTAAACAAGGGTTTTGGGGGGTTGAAGCTGGTTAAAAGAGCACATTAGTGAGTATAGGGAGTACACAGAGAGAGGAGGGGGGGGAGATATTGACTTGTTAAATGCTGCATGAGGTAGGCGGCGTTGTGTTCCTGACATGGCGCCCTTATCTTCCTCTTCACCACAAGAAATCATTTGGTAACATTAGCAAACTGTCCTGACACAGTAACACACACACAGTAACGCTAACTGTAAAATTAGATAATCGGGGGCTGACAGTGGCATCCTGTCATCAAAATCAAACCATTTCACGGTGGTAATGTTGGAAAAGTAACATCTGAACGACGCCTGTCATTTAAACATGAACAACAACGCCTAGATTTGCCTACAAAGCCACACGATTTTCATGTTTTGATTTACCATGTCTGTGTTTGACACTGTAAAGAACTGACCAACATTCATTTCTCCTAAAAAGATATTCTTTTATACGTGTTTTTGCACAATATAAGTTTGTTGCCAGTTCCGTTTTGAAGTCTTCATGGGACATCGAGGTCCATTTTCTGTTTATTTAATTTTTCAATTGGTTGGTTAAAATTATGTTTTCTCATGAAGGACGAAAGGAGTTCAGCTGATGAGCTACAAGCACATAAGATGAAGACATTACTTGAAGACATGCTTGTTTCATTTAGCTTTTGCTGTTGTTTTAGGGGACAAATGTTGTCTGTAGCACCAAAACCTGATGCCAGGCACTGGAGGAGTTAATGACTGTACATCCAACAGTGTTTCTCAACCCTTTGGCCTCATTAACGCTTAAAATGAAGCTTGTCTGTCTACATTTAACCCTTTTGTAAGTTCAACCAAAGAGATTTTTCCTGATGAGATATTTCATTTGAGAAATTTCAGGGGCCTTAAGATGTAAAATGATCCATTAATTAATGAGAAAAACACAGTAGAAAAATTAACATAACTTTGTGCAGCAGAAATAGATTTTTTTTCTGCTTCTCAGTTCTGTTTACTTGTGACCCCTCAGATTTTTCCTGTGACCACATTGTGCTACTGACCCAGACAACTTAAATACTTAAGACACAAAGTCAGATTTGTTGTGAGTGATGCAGTGGTCATTTTAACTGTTTGATGTGCCTTGAGTGTGCTGCCTCCTGGTGGTTTGAACATGGTGGTGCAGTCACTGATTTCTCATTAGCTACTGGCTGAATTTGAAAATCAACCCACTTGTTTTCCCACCACCATTTAAAAAAAAAACAAAAAAACAACAAAGCTCTGACAAATTGGACAGACTGAAGATTCAGTCAGAAGAAAATATCTGTCTTTATGTCAGAAAAATTCTTCAGGCTTCTCCCCAGAGTGTAATTGTGGCTCAGTGCTGTTTTGAGAACCTGCATCCCAGCGCTTTATCAGATACGACTGGGGAGATAATTTCTGTTCATTAAGGAGAAGAATTGGAGCGACAGCCTTCAGCCTGAATCCAGTTTCTCTCTGTAGCTCAGTGTGATTGAAAATCCAGATGAGTTCAATCAGACCAATAATGTTTGAGATGGTGAAGGAACGATGTACATTCTTCTGTCAACCTGACATTGTCTGACTGTTGATTTGCTGTTTGTCTTTACCTGCTGCTTCTCAGCTGTTGTCTTGTGTATTTAAATGTTTATGGTGGAGGGAAAATAGTCTTTTTTCTGGCACACTGAAGACTGAATGATTCTTTATTCACAGAGAGATCTATTTTTCCATTAGACAAATGGATGTAATGTTTCTATTATCAAATCAAACATTCTGCTGGAGTCTTTTTGATTGAAAAATAAATGACAACAAACAACCTGAGTCTGTGATTTGGTTTGTGAAACGTTGGCTGCATCTGCTTTTGGGACACTAAGGTTTAGTATTTCTTTGCTGTTGCTTTTGCTGGCTTAAAAACAGTGGAGCAGTTATTGGTCACAGCTTCAGTCCAAGTTGGTCTAAAAGCTGTTTAAACTCACTAAACTTGATGCAGGTACAATCACCCTTACTGAATTCAAAAGTCTTACTTTGGCTATCAGGAGGGGCATTCTCCTCCGTCATGCTGCGAGACTCAAAAGGTTACTCAAAAATATTTACATCAGATTTTCAAGCCCAAAAATTTACAAAATAGGAGTCGAAAACATGCAGAAAGGTAGTTTTTTTTATATTCAGGCCAGGTGCAGGATAGCAGATTCAATGGACTGAAAAAACAAAGGCAATAAACCTTTTGAAGCTTTAGTCCAGAATACAGTTTTTCCTTCACTGAATCTATTGTCCTGTATTATCCTGCACCTGGCCTAAATAGAGATTATACGCATACAATGACCTTTCTGCACAAACTCTAAAGAAAAAAAGATGTATGGATCATGAGACTGGGTACAGACATATACGACAGCACCACCCCACTTCCCCACTGAGCAGTTTGCAGGTTTACTTTAACTTTCTGGTTCAAAACTGCACCTGTATTTTGTTGATGCTGTCTAACCTTAACAGATCCACACCAACGCCATTTTGCACAGATATTATATAAAATACTACAGCATGCAATACAAAACATTACAGGAAACCTGTGATGCAGGTTAGATTTCTTTTTAAAGCAGAGCTAGTCTGCTTTAATGTAACAAATTAAATATCAACTTAGAGTCTTCTGAATATTATAAGACTCTGATCAGGAAGTCAAAAATTGTGCAGGGCATACTTCTGACTGCGCTCTCTGCCTTCCCAACAAGTCATGTTAATAACAGTCACCAGGGGCCTGTGCCACCCATAAGCATACAATCAGACCAAGTTTGGATTTCTATGATTTAAACTAAATTACTGATAACAATGACAGCAGCCACACTTTGAAGTTAAAGGATAAAGCTGGCGCTATTCTGTATTTTTCTTATTGTCAACAAATCCCATTACAACACCAAACAGTGATGTGATTTTAATAGTTTGTGGACAACAATGGGGCTCTGTGGTACACAGGAATAAGCTGTATCAGGCTTTAGCTGCACAGGAACAACCTGTTATTCAGTTCACTATTGGTTCTGGTGTTTTCATGTGATTTGTTAATATTAATAAAAATAAAGAGTAGCACCAGGCTTATCCTTTAATGTCATCCCGAGGAACAGTTTCAAATAAATAAAAGCCACAATGTTACTATGGTACTGCTTGCAAAGTTTAATACATCACTATACAGTTGTCTTAACGCAACAAAAGTAAACCATTAAAAAATGAAAAATGGAATCTTAAGTACAATAACACTCAGCAGTTTGTATATATGCCCCAAGCAGCCACGTGACTTATTAGAACTCAAGTTTGTGTTAAATATATATACGGTATGTATTTATATATTTCAATATTGTCATGACATCTGTACAGAGGGAATCAGGCTACAAATCATAACTTTATTAGTTATTTTTTTAATATATCAATAACAGGCCACTGTGGAAATGTAGACATCATACAGTCAAGTCTTGTGTGTAGCCCATTCAAAAAGGCTTAAAGCAACATGTTACATGCTTTGGCTGTAAAACAAACATCTCGCAGTAATAATAATAATAATAATGGTTTAAATCTGAATAATATACACACATACACAGAAAATTGTACATCATCAAGTGCTTGATATCCTGCCAGATCTGCTTTGAAATCTAGTGAGATAGCTTCACATTTTCTGTTTCTGCGACTGTTGACAAATAAGAAAGAGGATGAAAAACGGAGCAACAATGTCACCTCTCAACTCTCGGTGAAGCTGTGTGTAAAGTGTGTGTTCGACCTTTCCAAAACTCTGTACCCATGGCCCATTTCTTTTTGTGTCTTCAGAGTTTAGCTCTGACCGTTGAAAACACACTCATCCAAGAATTGTGAAGGTGACATTTTACAAACAGCAGCAGCATGTGGAGGGAAAACACAGGAGACAAGAAAGCAAACAAAGCTAATTGCTACAGCAGCCAGTGAAGAAGACAGCACATCCTCCTCTGTAGCATTAAAGGCAGCGAAATAATGAAGGTGAAGTAAAATCCAGGAAGAAGACAAAATATGGATGCCTGATTGCCACATCTGGTACAGGAATGCCAGTTTTAAAGAGTCGTGGGAGGAAAAAAATTAAGACAAAGCAAAACAAAATACCCTCATTCAGGACCTCTATTTTTAAGTCTTTTTAAAACGCAGCAACTCTTGGCTCATGGTTTTTAATCTTCTCCCATCACTCGTAGTTTCACAATGGCACTGTGTGCACTCTCATTCAGAAACACTCTTCAGCATCAAGGTTCTTTGTTCAAGTAAAAACGCTCTCGTGTTTATTTCACAGGTTCTAGCGAGCACAAGTGGGTTTGTCTGACCTGTATTAGAATCATAATAATTACTATTATTACAATGAGAATTGTAATATGCATTATGTTAGAGGTGAGATGCAGTTATTTAAAAAAGATGTAAACAAAGACAGCTCTGATTTCCCCAGGAAGCACGATTGGACCCAAAGGTGAGTTTCACTTTCTTTCACAGCTAATTACAGCACAGTCTGTTTCATGGTAACTTGGTAAATAAAACCAGACTGAATATATGCCATGCGGAGAAAGAAAAGTAGATAGTAGACAACAGTCACATCAGCTCAAGTTTTGTCTGCGTGCTGTAATCTGTGTAATTTTCTCTCGTCAGTGGGGTAAGCAGTCGCCTTCGTGGGACAAGATGCTCGAGTTGGGGGAAATAACAGAAAATGATAATTAAGCAAAATAACTGTAATATCAACAAACCTTCAGCATCACACTTACTGTAGCTTGTATTTGGATGTTATTAAACTCTGCACGTGCAATTTGGAGGAAAAATCTGAATACAGCGAGATGGCTGCAGTGTGAGAGACTCATGTTTAAGAACTGATAAAGCGGGAAACTGATCAGAGATCTGCACTATTAAGGAGGAAAACACTGGAACAGGGTTTTAGTGGTTTTTAGTTTGTGTCTAGGTCTGTATCGGTTAATGTCTAAAGCATGACACAAACAGCTCTGTACACAATGGTTTGAGATCATTAAAAACAATTCAAGTAAGGCAACATGTTGACATGAGATGACGGAATGGATGCTGTATGTTTCTTGTCTTCTACGTATTATTTCAATTGTGTCATTTGCAGGGATGTGGGTTCACCTCTGTCACGGAAAAGTGGACAGAGCTCCACTCTGAAACCTACAGATCAGCCTCCGTAAAACGACCTCAAACGCATCAAAACACCAAAGCGCAAGTTTCATTTCGGCGATCGAAAAACTTTGCTAAATTCTACAGAAAGTGAATGGAACTTTTGTATGTAGAGGCGGCAGCTGTGCTGAGCTTCGACTAGAGCACAAACAGCTTCACGTACAGCCACCTGGCTGTTGTCCTCCTGTGCCGGCTGGCTTCTCTACACACCAAACAGCTACAGCAGTCTGCCACCAGAGGCGATTCGTATGTAAACTTTGTCACTCGATGTTTGCTGTGTGGTTAAGTGCGAGTGATTGGCGAAGGAAAATACCAGCACGTGTAGTGGAAGAAGTGGCGAAGCTGACGTGGTTGGCAGTTTTACTGACATTCAGTACGTTCTACTTGAATATGTATGTGTGTGCACGCTGTGTGTGACAGAGAGAATTTGGCAAAAAGCATACAACCAGTGATTTCTATTTAAAAAGAATCATTCTGGTCGGTGTATTTATACGGCGTCATTCTCCCAGACCAGATTGTCCATTCGTTTGTTGTAGTGCAGGATGGTACAGCGATAATATCAGTAGTGCTACAGATAGCCGCAGTTGACCCAACAACCAGGAGAGCTGGACCTTGCTGTTTTTCCAGCCATCTTTGACCTCGTCCAAAATGCAGAGACGATCACGAATCTGCTTTACATTTTTCAGGCTGATTGAGACGGCAGAGTGGTTATCCAGCAAATCCCCCACTCTTATGGTGGATGCTGCTGGAAGCTAGGTGGATGTGGAGGGTGGAAGAGGGTTCATGGCACTGATTTTTCATCTCATTCAGTCCTTTTCGCATCCACACCACCTCCACTAAAGTCAAAGTCCTGCTGAGGCCAAAAGAGAAACTTTGACAGCCTCCAGTAAAAGCTCCAGGTGTTTACCTGCGTCCATGAACAGATGAGGGTTCCCATGTGACGGGGTAGCTCCCATAGGTTTGTGTAACTGGGCATGTGAGGTCCACCCCTCTTTAGTCATCACACTCATCTGCAGAGACACTGAGGGAGAACAAAGACATTATGAAGTGGCATCCAAACCAGAACCAGCTCACTGTCCTGAATCAAAGGTGCTGTTCTCCTGCAGTTGTGGTTTTGATCGAGAGGGATTATGGGGGAAAAAAAGGCATAACAATGTGGAGTTTGGGGCAGCAGGAGCAGTACAGACTAAGAAACGGAGGGCAAAAATGTGGGCAGTGCTGGGGGCACAGTGCAGCTCTGGACAGCGGTACAGAAGATTGAAAATTGTTGCCCCCCCAGACAACAAGTAATGGATCCTCCTCTAGAGCTCGAGGCAGATGAAAAGGTAGAAGAGAGGGAGGAAAAGAGTAGGGAACAGTGCAGAGGTGTGTTGGGGAATGGTGAGGAGGCACTTACTTGTCCTCTGTGTGCTCAGTGATGCCAGCGGCGGCCAGCGCAGCTCGGTACTGCAGCAGCACACCTCGGACGCTCTTCACAAACCCCTTAGAGAGCGGGAAGAGCGGAAAGCCGATGTCCGGGTAGCCGCTGCCCTCTGGGAGGAAACTCCGGTAGCTCTTTCTCCGTTTCTTTGGTCGCACCACCTGCTGACTTCCCGTGGAGCCCGCCCCTCCTCCGCTAACCGTGGTTGAACCTGATTCTGACGTCCCGCCGTGGCCTACAGAGCCAGGGACTGTAGCGACACCCCTGTTTTCACCACCTAGAGAGGCGTTCCCCTGGGTGCTGTCGCAGTCTGAGTTCTGGCTCAGCTCCTGCTGAGAGGCCGCTGTAGTGGAGGGACTCAGCCCTGAATCCTCCAGCTCTTCCTCCATAATACTGGTAACTCCTGCTCCCGTGACCCCCTCCTCCCCAGGCTTACTGGGGCTGCTGTGGGCCACCGCCACGGGCCCCGATCCTAGGGGCAGCTGCTCGTCCAGAGGCTCCACAGATGAAGGTCGGTCTTTTGAGTGCTGAGCCCTGGAGGACATGTGCGCTGCCTGACCCCTCTCAGCAGCGTCGTTTAGCTCGAGCCACACATCCAGACGGTGGACGAGCCGCCAGCCGTTAGAAACAAAGTGCTCCTGGATCTCCTGTTTGAAGACCTCCACAGGATTCTGGAGGAGCTGCGTCATAGACTGGACCATCTTGATCAGAGCCATCTCATTATAGCAGCGGCTGTTCTCATATCCTTCCTGTAGGCCTCGGTCACTGTCGAAGCCAGCCTCGTTATAGTAAGGCTCATTGACGAGGATAAGGCCTGCAGAAAGATACACATGTATGTTGTTCATTATAAAAAGGCACGCTAGTAAATTCATACGTCAAAAACTTCAAAGCCGAGAAAAACAAAAAGTCAAAAGACAAAAGTCAAGATGTGAAAACAGGCTGTAACTTTTTATGTCAGTAATTCAAGTGCATCATTTTTAATTTGTAGTGATCTAGTTCAACATTATCAAATCTGATTCTGCATCCTGACGTCATGCTGAGACTCAAACGTGGTAAAAACCTACCACTTATTAAAACCTACTGGATGTTAAGGCAGCATCAAAATAATCACAATGTAAATTTTGATGCAGTATACATATGAACTACCATGGCATTTGGTGCCTGCACGTTATTGGTCAAAAGGTCTTAAAGGCTTCAGCGCAGTCTTAGGCATGGTTCCAGGTTTAAGCTTTTAAGTACTGTAGGTAAATTATAAGCTATACATTATTCCTCCTTCTTGTTTCTCTTTTTACTGTGTCTGCCTCCTTAAATTTTGTGAACAATTTTGTTATTTTTTTAAAAAAATTAGACAAGAAATAGTGCAGGTTTTGAGCTCAAAATGCGATGTAAAACCTCCACCTGATCTCAGTTACATGTAAGAGTCTATTTCTCCTGGTCCCAGGCTTTACTGCTTTGATTGATTACAGCACTAGTTAGTGGTACCAGCCATTTGAGGATAAGCTCAGCTGGCTTTCATTAATTAGTTTCTCTAGTGCACTTTAACTTCATTTGTTGCAATTAGGGCAACTTACAACTTATAACTGCATTGTACATGCACTATAACTGTATTTCTGGCCTATTATTATTATTATTATTATTATTATTATTTGTATTTCATTTTATCAAATTTTCTAAATCTCATTTTTATTCTATTTTAATTGATTTTATTTGATTGATTTTTATTGTTTATTGGTTTTGAATAACTGTGCTATATAAATAAAGCTGCCTTGCCTATATAGATATGGTAGACATGTATTCATATTGACCATGATGTTATTAAAACACAGATAAAACTGTAAAAGCTAATACCACACTAATACCATGAAGTGCATGTGTCTAAGATATTCAGAAGACACAAAGGTAGGAAGCACAGTAGTTCTCAAAATCCTCAAAAACTAATTTTGTTTTTCCCCTTTTCACTTGGATTTAAGATACAAAATCCATTTTGTGTCATGAGAGATTGAAGCCAATTCAAAACCAGTCAAGTAGAAAAACAGCAGCAGTAGGTTCAGAGTGGTTGTTTCACTGTGTGGCGGAGGACATTTTATCTAAAATCTGGTGAGGTGATGACAAATATGCACTTCAATGAATGCTGCATTGTACAGTGATTTGTATATAATATATATATAATAAAATCTGGACAATTTGTCTGGCAGGCCAGATTTCAGATAAGTTTTATGAACACATGAATAAAACATTTTTGTGAGTGTGTGTGTGTGTGTGTGTGTGTGTGTGTGTGTGTGTGAGAGAGAGAGTGAGACAGCGCACTAACCTTGTATGGAGATGAGGACTTGTAGCAGACTGGACTTGCTGGTCCATCTCTCAGTGCCCTGTGGATCACATCACCACAAAAGAAAAGAAATCAGCACTAATTCTTGAGAAAAGCGCAGAGAAAGTTCTCAAACTTGACACTTGAGCATCTGTTTGCTCTGTCCTGTAGATGGCGCACTGTTTGCCAGCAACAGCCTGTGAAAGTTGCATTAGATTACAGAAGCTTTACTTTTAGAGTATTTTACCTCGGAAGTCCACTCAAAGCATCATTGTGTTGTGTTAATGTTAATGAACTGAACATGTTACAGCAGCTGCAGGTGATGTGTGAGGCTTCCCAGAAGCAGCAAAACACACTCGAGTGGTATGACATAATGAATCGATTGTTATTTTTAGTCTATAAAATGACAGAATATTATGAAAAATATCCAGCAATTTTCAAGAGTCCAAGGTGATGTTTTTTTTTTTGTCCGACCAACAGTCTAAAACCCAAAGATATGCAGTTTACAAGCAGCAAATCCAGCCAGATTCATTATTTGTTTGTCAACTGACTTCAGTCGATTAGTTGACTGATCGTTTTTGTGCAGCAGACCACCATTTATGCTACATTCAAGTACCATAATTGCAATTTTTACACAAAGCTGTCACAATCGAGGAGTTATGTATCCAAACAGAAAAACAAAAACAACAGGTTTAAATTGGTTTAGTCAGGCTTGACACAATACCATGTCACACTTCAACACCCAGTACTGTAAAAATGCAGTATTGTATCTTTAAACTTAAGCCAATAAAACATCATACCTGTACATACATAAACCTGTAAAACAGCACTCACCTTGCCAATCCAGGTGCCCAGCAGACTCACGCAGACCTTGCCGTTGTCGTACAGGTTGGGGTTGAGGCGGCCGCTGCACTGCGACAGGTAGCGAAACAGAGGCGGTACAGCTGGGTAGATGTTGGGCAGCTGGATGTCAAACAGGAACAGACCGTCCTCGTAGGGCGTACGAGTCGGCCCTTTGATCAGAGCTGAGAACAGGTCCTGTGTCGAAGAACGCAAAGAACTTTATGACACATTTTATGATGTATGCAGTGTAATGTAATGTAATGTAATGTAAAGGAGACTGATGTGAAGCACCGAGGTTACTGTCAGGGAACATGATCAGGTAAGAGAATAAATCAGTACTTCGTAGCTCAAATAAAATAATGAGATGAGGACTGGCAGCTTCTATCTTAAGGTTACTAATGGGTTTTTAAATATTAATACTCCATTTCCCATAAACCCCTGCTACTTTCTTAAACATAGAGGATCCCCCTGCTGTACTTCTCTTTGGTCCTACTCCCTGGTGCTGTAGTTGACCAAGAAAAAGACTCACTATTGACAACATATGGGCTTAGAAAAAGGTCAATAAGATTTTCAGCATGTGAAATGATGTTTAGGAATTATTTCTGTAGTAGCACAGCACCTTTATCTGTGAAATACTCTGCATGCGAAACCAAAAACAGGTTCACAAAATCACTTCTGCAAATAGTTTACAAACTTAAAAGTTTTAATGCAAAGGGTGATATACAACCACAGGGTGTTAAATTGTTTCTGAACATCATCTCACAAACTCCAAATCTTATTGACCCTTATTTGAGACCATAATATTTAGCCCTTCAGCAATCATGCAGTGAATTCTGACCAGACAAATAATGTGTAGTTAATTCTGGTTCCTTATTGCGTGCCATACAGTGACCCAGCAGATCTTCCACCAGAGATGGATAGAGGCTGCCAGTATTGTCAGTGTAGGTGAGTTTTTTTATTTTTATTTTAAAATGGTCGCAGCACAAGTACGAATGTGCTACTTTTTACCATGACATTAATGACAGGAAACCCACCATACGATCTTCAAATGTTTTGACCATGATGCCGTCTGGCAGTGACGTTGCCAGTAGGGCCATTTCCTTCCTCACTGTGCTGAAGAACTTCTTTGCCTCCGCTGGCTGAAACTCCATTTTCTTAAATGAGTGTGTGTCTAGAAAAAAAAGAGATAAAGGACGGACAGATGGTGATTAAATAGCAACACAGAAAGAAATAGATTTAGATAAGACATTTACAAATACAACTCAGTTTGTGTGGGCAGGGAATTCATCGAGCTAAAAGATATGTGTGTGACATGTTTGATTACAGAATGGAAACGGCAGGCAGCTACTGTCACTCATAGTAATGAAGAAATGTTCTGTTTGTTGTCCGACTGCTCAAGAAAACTACCATGCTAAAGCATCGGTGTAAAAGCAGACAGGTTGACTTTAACATAAACCCCAATGAGGTTTTAAGCACCAATGACTCATTTTAGTGACACAACGCCTCATCTTAAGTTAGAAGTATGTGCTGATGCTTTACTATAAGTCTTTGTTTTATATCAGCTTGTACAATACAGATCTGGTTTCTTGAGGAGCTGGATGTCTGTATGGCTCAGATGACTAATCTTGTTTGGTTGATTGTGGTTTCATTAATCTAATTAAAGCTGATAGTAGAGACTTTCAGGGAGGGGAAAATGAAAGCAAATGAAAGAGAAAGAGGAAAACAAAGGACGGAGGGAGAGAATGAAACAAGGAAGTTACAGACTGTACATCCCAATTTCTCACCTGGTGCCCACTCCAGCACAGAGAACACCTCTCCCTTGGCACTGGTGAAGGTGACGCCAGGTTTGCCTCCACTCTGTTGGCACAGTACTGGTGTGTCACTGAGAAACTCACTGGGCCATTCTTGTCCACCCACTGGTGTCTGCGGCTCCTGCTGGGGCTTTTCCTCTCCAGCTCTCTCTGCCTGAACAGTAACAGACCAGCAGGTAAGACACAATCTAACGGCAGAAAACTTCAAAATGTTGCACTTGTTTATTGTTTATTTATTTGGATTGAACTGGCAAATTTGTGCACACAATAAATTAAAACGTTGTACATTTATTTAACACCTACCTCTGTCCCTGCTCCTGCACTCCCCCCTGCCTCCACCACGGCCTCCATCTTCTCCTCCTCCACAATCGCCACGTTGTCCAGCGTCTTCCTCAGGTTCTCCTGCAGCTTCTTGATGTCGTCCAAGAAGCGTTTCTCCTTGGTGGGTTTCTCCGGGGCCGTTGGTGTCACCGAAGCTGCTACATGAGTTGTGGAAGCGGGTTCGGCGGAGGTCGGGGAGGTTGGAGAACCGCCGGTCCAGAGCTGCTCCACAGTCATGTTCTTCAGGCTCTCCAGGATCTTCAAGGCCTCTTTCAACTCCCTGAAGCCCCGAGAACCACCATCTTTACTGGGCTTCTCCGCACCGTTGACTGCCCCTGGAATGGTTCCTAAGCAGGCAGAATTTATAAGTGTATAACAAATTAGTGCAAGTATAATCAGAAACGCGTCAAACTGTGAGATGTGAAGGCATCAATTAATGTTTGAATCCACATTGAAAACTATTTTGGTAATTAAAACAATTTATTACTGAAATTCAGCACGGTCCTGTCCAGAAAACCTTCAGTCAATGCTAAACTAACCAAAATGCTAAAGATAGCTGTATCTCTGTTCTGTGTTTCTGTCAGAAAATCCCATGAAAACAATGCATTAGTTTATCCCTCAGTACTTTATAACTTCCCTGTCTGTCTGTGGCACTCCGACTCAAGATCATTTATTCCTAGTGAAGAAGTAAAACCTGTAAAAAAATATATACTTTAATTATCAAAAAAGTAGCTCAGTAATTTCTTAAAACAGCTGGGCTCTGTAGTTTTTAAGAAAACATCACCACAAGAGGAGAAATTTTTTCCTATGTTGAGGACTATTTTCAGCTGCGGATTAATACACATTTGTTGTGGGTTTGTAGGTAGCAGCAGGATGGTTTATGTGGGATTGATTCAAAATAAATCACCCATGTTCATTGTAATGAAGGAACGTGTCACTCAGTGCGGCTCATTAATGCATTTGTAATTGTTGTTGGACAACAACAGAGCTCTGTGGCACAGAGGAAGAGGCTATATCAGGCTTTAGATACACAGGCTGTACTTGTTAGTATGATCAACTCATTGACTGACAATAATAATATAGAGTATCACCAGGCACAGCGAACATATTACCCCGACACTTAAATCACTTCATTGTCTCCAAGTGCATTACAGAATCAACTTCAAAATTTTAGCATTAGTCTTTAAGCACTTAATTGTTTCGCTCTCCAGCATGTTGCTGACATGCTCACTGACTCCAGTCTAATCAGACCTCTCAGGTCATCAAGTGTTGGGTTTCTAACTGTACCTGTAACTGTACTATAAGTTCTGGATCTGGTGATGGTGCTTTTTGTTACTTTGGTCCTGTTCTCTGGAACAAACTGATTGATGACCTGAGATTTGTGATGACAATCTATTTTCTGTGAAGTTGACACTATTCCCTTGAAACAAACAATAATATAAATGTTACAAAATAAGGTCCCCACCTCCTGCAGAAGCAGGACTGGCGACAGCCACAGACGCCTCTCCCTCCTCTCCAGGGACCCCTTTAATGGGGCTGGTGACCCCGGCTTTGCTGCCCTCTTGAGGGGGGATGATGAACGTCGTGGAGCCAGTGGGCGTGGGGGTTGGGGTCGCTGTTTCGGTGACATCGGCATTGTTGACATGGCCGTCGTCCTCAGTGGTGAGGCCGTTATCCGTCTCCCAGCTGTCGCTCTCGTCCTCCCACTCCTCAGTGGACAGGACGCTGCTCGTCTCCTCCACCGAGTCATAGTCGGTCTCCTCGATCTCAGACTCCACGTTGTAGAGGTGCTGTGTGTGTGTGATTATTAGGAGACTGTCAGCAACAGACGTCTCACTTCTAATGTTAAAAATGAAAAATTCATCAAGGATAAACGCTCACCTGTGGCAGGACGATGGTCATGGAGTTATCCGCCCACACCACCTCCACTTTGCTGCTCACATCCACCCTGGACACCTGGCCAACTGACGTCTGAGGGAAGGTGGATGTAGAGATACAACCATCAACAACACGTAACACAATATGAAAACAAGACTAAAATGGTCTAAATAAAACCGACATGACTTGACTAAAAGAACAAAGCCTCACTAGCAGACACTACAGACAGCAGTGTTTATAACTCCATTATGTGACTCTATTGGAGGAAGGGAGCAATATACTGATGCATTTGATTTTCTTAACGACTTACCAGGAGAAGGGATAAAAAAAAATGTAAATTTTCCTTAAGGTTGCTCTAAAAGGCCATGCGCTCATTAAAAAGAGGACTATCTACCCCTATGGGCGCATAAATCTGTGCATTACCAGTTGGATTATGAAATAGTTTGTAGGCAAAGTGGACATTTTGACTTGAGGGTGGTGCAGGAGAAAAGCTCATTGAGTGTCCTAAACAAAAGGGATTTCTTTTGGCTAGCATGAATGTGTTTCAAGTATGTTTTCCTGGTAACCATTTGCAGAGCAAAACATTATACGCTCAGTGGCCAGTTTAGTAGGTACACCTAGCTAAAACGAATGTATTCTACATACAACAGTCCTGCAATAAATGCAACCTTCACGAAGGTTATAATGTTCAGTTTGTTGAAACTGTTTCAGAGAGGTGTTGATTCAACGCTTTGATCATTTTGGAGGCTGCAGGTTGTGGTGCTGTTGAACTATGTTGTGTTATACAGAGAGGTGTCTCTGTTATTTTGTCCATCCCATCTATGTCAGTGAGGGTAGACTAAATATAGGAAGTGCAATACATCTGAAAGATAGACAGGTGAAAGAACAGAGTTTTTTTTTAAATTGTTCTCACCTCATTTTCGCAGTCGTTCTGTCCGTTCTCAGAGTTCCATATTCTGATGACGATGTCGGTAGTGCGGAAGTGGAAATCTGGATGATCAGCGATGTCGTACACGCTGACATCCTCCTCGATGCCGATAACCTGGATTATAGTAAAAGAATAATACCAGGCCCATTTCAGTTCTACTAGAAAGTTGAAGAGCCATGTACAGCAGCCAGGCATCACAACACAAGACCTGCTGTGGTTATCGCATACAGCTTTTCCTACCTGCATTAAGGCCCTCTTCCTCCCTCTATAACAATACCTTTCTATTTTTCACACACACACACACACACACACACACACACACAGACACACACAGACACACACAGACACACACAGACACACACAGACACACACACAGACAAACATCAAACATGATTTTCACGTTCTTTAAAGCACAAACTGTGTTGTCTTGTTTTCCTGACTGACCTCCACGTCCTCACTGGCGGAGTTGAGTTTGATCCACTTGACGACACATGTTCTGCCCTTGTGATCACCAGACTGGATCACACCATACACTCCTGGGTCCTGCAGGGCTTGGGCTAACACACAAAGTACACACAAAGTACACAGTTTAGAGAGCAAATCAAAGCACACAAAATACAAACACCCGAAACCTCTAACTGCAAAGACTTATAACAAAAAATATATTTGTCTGGAAGAAAACAGAAACTTTAGTTGGCTGTAACATCACAGTACATTTTACAGACACACAAGCGTGGCATAATTTCAGCAAATGACCTAGATACTGTAGGTACTAGGTGGCAGAGTGGCCTATATTAAAAAATCTCATCGCAGTCCACAGAAATCTGACACACGCTGTGTCTTCACTAGTCTGAAAGAGTGAAATGAAACACCAAAATTCATCATAAAAAAAGTTTTTTTCTTACGTCGTTTGTCCACTACAAAGTCCCCGGGACAAAACTCATGGCTGTCGAGGTGCTGGATGGGGATGAGGTCGTTTGATCGGATCCCCTTCTCCACCCGCCCGTCCTTCCACATCACATCAGCCGTGGTCTTTGTGGATACAACTTCCACTGCAACACTGCACAGACACAGACAGACACACACACACACACACACACACACACACACACACACACACACACACAGCGTCTGGTATGTAGAGGCTCAAAGGTAAATGTTAACAATTTAAAAACTCTGCCTTGCTTTATATTATATAGAGGAGCATTTCTCTCTTGTGGTTACCTACTTTTCACTCATCACAAAAGGAAAGCTGCTGTACAATAAGAACAAGCCTATTTTGATTTGAATTCTAGTATAATTCTGACACATTTGACGCCATCATCTTCCTGCTGAACCGCATCCACACCCACCTGGACAAGCCGGCAAGCACGGTGAGGATCATGTTTTTTGACTATTATGGACTACCTGACTGGCAGACCATAGCACGTACGCCTGCAGTACTATGTATCAGACAGCGTGGTCAGCAACACTGGGGCCTCCCAGGGGACTGTCCTCTCTCCCTTCCTCTTCACCATCTACACCACAGACTTCAGCTACCACACAGAGACATGCCACCTTCAGAAGTTTTCTGATGACTCTGCTGCTGAAGTATCAGCGGTGGTGATGAGACTGAGTACAGGGCTGTGGTGGGGAACTTTGTCTCATGGTGTGAGCATAACCATCTGCAGCTCAACGCGAAAAAGTCTAAGGAGCTGGTTGTAGACCTACGAAGGGCCAAGGCACCAGTGACCCTGGTTTCCATCCAGGGGGTCAGTGTGGACATTGTAGAGGACTACAAGTACCTGGGAGTACACTTAGACAATAAACTGGACTGGACCAAGAACACTCTGTTTACAGGAAGGGCCAGAGCCGCCTCTATTTTCTGAGGAGGCTGAGGTCCTTCAACATCTGCCGGACAATGCTGAGGATGTTTTATGAGTCTCTGGTGGCCAGTGCTATCCTGTATGCTGTTGCATGCTGGGGCAGCAGGCTGAGGGTAGCGGACGCCAACAGACTCAACAAACTGATCCGTAAGGCCAGTGACATTGTGGGGGTGGAGCTGGACTCTCTGTCGGTGGTGTCAGAGAGGAGCATGCTGGCCAAACTACATGCCATCTTGGACAGTGTCTCCCACCCACTCCATGACGTGCTGGTCAAACAAAGGAGCACCTTCAGCGGAAGACTCATCCCCCCAAAAAGCACCACAGAACGCCACAGGAAGTCATTCCTGCCTGTGGCCATCAAACTCTTTAACTCCTCCCTCTAAGGGTTAGTCTGTATGACCCTAAATCATTAAACTGGACACTGATCATTACATCTCTGCTATACTTGAATAATTGTGCAATATCCGTGTAATACTCATGTGCAATATTTAGCTTTTTCCTATTTATTATTCATACCTCCATTACTGCTGTTGCAATACTACTTATTACTTATATTATTACATTCCATTATTATACCAGTAAACACACTTGGTACTTCACACTTATTTTATTTTATACCCACTTGATACTTAATTTATTTTCTGACCTGTTTTTATAGTTTTTATAGTGTATTGTATTATATTTTTTTGCTAGTACTTTCTCCTGTGTACACTGACGTAAAGGCGAGCTGCTGTAACAAAGAGTTTCCCTTCGGGGATCAATAAAGTATTTCTGATTCTGATTTGGGGTCAATATCCTCTGATTAGCCATGACATCATCAAGGAAATGTGTCAAAAACAGAGGAGCAGAACTGATTTCTAAAATGTAACTCAACCACCTTATAATTGGATACAAAACACAGAATCATAATAACTAAACTGTAGCCATTATCCCAGACTAGAGGTTGTCAAACTGACAGGTAAAAGGTTTTGTTTTGAAAAACGGTAATTTTATTGGCAACTAAATGGCAAAGAACAGAAAATCTGCAGTGTTGTGATGAGTGTGACAGTGTGTGTGGTTGAGGAAATGACACCATCAGTAGTCTGCACTGAAAGACTGTGTGTGTGTGTGTGTGTGTGTGGCTGCTGTCGAGCTCCAGTGTCACTGTCAGACAGATCGAGACATGAGCCCTTTGACAAACAACAGCGAGATTGGAGGGACACACAAACACAGCATTGTCAGTTTTTCCAGGGTAAGCTGCTATTGGTTGCTTTAACAGTCAGTAACAGATGATGTCATTGGTCTCATTTTTCAAGTTTCCGATCCAGCTGGGGAGGGGGGGACTAAATGTGTAGGAAGCGTCGTCAACCATCAGCTTTATAGATCTGCCAAATGTCAAAACACTTGTTGTTGTTCCCCAGACTCTAAAAAAGGCTCTGGATCAATCACTGGTCACTTTTGAGAGAAACGGTCACCACAGCGGTCTGATGAGTCAATAAATCTACAAAAAGGTTGACCGACAGTTGGACAGACGTAGTAGTGGTGGTGGTAAGAAATGAAGAGGTTATGAATGAATGGCGTTATGGTGGGATGAAATAAAGTGCAAAGCAGTGTAGAGAAGCAAAGCAGAGCGGAGAAGGAAAAAGACAAAAATACTGGAATTTTGTATACTGGTGTGTTACCCCCGCCCCCCCGCGCACGCTGTTAACCCACCGGTCTCCAGGCTTGAACTCGCGGGAAAACTTGGTCCTCTTCTTCTTATGCTTCCTCTTCAGGTTGCGGATGGAGAGCGGGATGCTCTTCTTCCGGTTGGTTCCCAGACCGCCGCTCTGAGAAGAGGCTGTGGAGCTGGCCGATGACGTCAGAGAGCTGCAACCAGGGTTATAGTCACAGGTTAATTATTCACAGACAACATCTCATCTAATCACACAAACTGTACATGTATAGTTTTCGTCCTATAGATTGGTCTATCAAAAAAAGTCAGAAAATACTGAAAGAAGCCCCTCAACATTTCCCAGAGCCAGTGACATCTTCAAATTACTTGTTCTGTCCAACCAACAGTCCAAAACCCTAAATACTCCATTTTAAATCATAGATGTCTAAGAAAACGTGCAAATATTCACCTTTGAGAAGCTGAAACCAGAGGATTTTTGTCAGTTTTGATGAAAAAAAAATGACCTCAACAATTAAGCTTTTATTAAAATTGTAGCAGATTAGTTTTCTGTCAATCAACTAATTGTTAAAGCTTTAATTTACAGTACGACAAAAAAAAAAACAACTGGGCTTAATGTATGTATGTAATGTATAACTATCTGAAGTTTACGACATCTTTTAGCAGCACTAGAGTATATTTTAGAACAACAGTCTGAATAAAGACCTACAGGAGCAACTATAGACACAATAACAAATGTTTTAAAATCTAATGAAATCCAGTGCAATAGTGCTGCTATAGATACTACATTTATGAAGCTTTTAAGGTTAACATTTTGCTGAGGCCATGTTTGAAAGATGATGATTCAGCTCTGCGGTCACAACAGGCCCGACTGTAACTTTTACAAAAGGAAGGCCAAGCATCAGCCTTCGGGTTGCCAAACTGACAAAACCTTGATCACTTATATTTGAGGGGACAATTGTCCTGTTTAACTATACCCCATATTTCAGGAGTAAAAAAGTGTAATTAAACATTACCCTAATTAAAGTGTGTGTGTGACCATCTGTCTAATATCTCCCTCTCTCTCCATCACACACACACACACACGAAATTGATTTCATTGACAACAAGTGGCTCAGCTTCATTAATAATGCAGAACAAACTCAACCAAGCAAAATCAACAATGAGATACTAACATCGGTAGATTTAAACTGCATGAGCTAATCTGGGTAGGTAAATTACAACAGGCTGAATAATTCCACATCAATGACATTTTAAAACAAAGACCGACTAACTAATTGTTAACAGACCTGGTATCGTCAGTGTCTTCTGCAGCCTCATCGTCAGCATCCTGCTCCCCATGCTCAGCAGAGGTGTCGTTGGTGTTCTGGGGGTCCGGAGGGTTCTGGATGGGAACCACAGGCCCGTTGTTGTTGTTGTTGGGATGAGACGAGTCTGTCTGCTCTGATTTGTGCTCGCCTGGTGAGAGATAAAAGAGAAAAGCAATTTAAAAAAGGTATGGATGATCTTTGAAAAACAGAAGATGAAATGGTTTATACTTTTTACACAAAATCATGCAGAAGTGTGTTACACTTCAGCACAGTTTCCAATTAGTTTGTTCCCTCTGAGCTTGTGGAAAGGACTGCCTCATGTCTCACAGGAACTTTAAATCATTCTGACTCTGCTTTGCACGGAGATACTTAGTTCTCAGCTACTTTAGGGAGGATGTAAGCAGAAAATAATGCTCACTTTTCTGACAATAATAAATGATTAAGCGCTATGAGTGTGTGTGTGTGAGTGAAAGGGAGAAAATATATTTATGCAATCTTTATTATGCTTATCGTTTCACATTTAACGTTGATTTAAAACCCCAATTTATCTGCACTTGCTCTCACTTCTAGTGGTAACAGTAGCTTGGACTGATTGCTTGCAGAAACAGGAAATGATCATGTTTTTGACTAATGATTAAGTGCGATGACCTCTGCAGCAGCATTCATAGAGACTAGACAGATTAGTTGGACCAGACAGATTTACAAGATCAAGCTTTCTCAAAAATCTGCTTTAACTAACCAACCAATACTGGATTTTTGAGGCAAATACGTTAAAAGAATCCGATAACAATATATTGGCCAATATCTGTTTATGATAAAGATCCCTTAAATTTGGATATTAAAGAGTTATGACCAAGAAATGTACAAAGCGGGACATTTTACAGTTGAAAAATAAAATTGTCAAAAACGGAACACTAATAGCAAATATAACAGAATTAAATGAAGTAGTGTATGGTGTGGGCACACCTGTATAATGAACAAATACATTTTTAACAGTTAAAATATCCTGTTACCAATGATTAATTAATCCATGTATCATTTTATCTTTCACTTACCAGTACTCTTTTGTTTTTGTTTATGTGATGCAAGCTATAGGAAAGCATTTTCAGCAACATTATTTATGTCAACACAGTGAGTACCAATCAAAAAACGCATTCTCAAAACATATCTAATGCATTTCTAATGTGAAGGGCAGAAGATGTTGCTTGGCACTGGACAACGAGTCCAGCTGATCCAGTCAGTAGGCAGGAGCAAGTGTATTTATTAACAAACATGTTAATGAAACAGAGGCAAAATTAAGTGAGGCCCTTCAACAGAACATAACCTTATGAAACACAAACTACACAACTTTAACAAACTCATGTTTTGTTACTTATGCAACCTGACTGATAAATGAATAGATTAACTGAAGTATTGGATTGAAATTAATGTTTGATTTCCCTTTCGCACAGGTCTATTTTTAGGTGAGTGAAATTCTTCAACATTTGACTCTTGCTGAGCTCATGATAGAAGCAACACCGACATCAGGGAGCAGAAGTGTGTGTATGTGTGTATGCTGCATTTTCCACTGAATACTGCATTTTCTCTACAGAGCGTTGTTTGGCACCTTGTGCATCGGCATTCTCCGTCTTCTTCCCCGAATCCTTCTTAAACATCCTTTTCAACTGCAGGAGGGACACACACACACACACACACACACACACACAGAGTTTGAAGATGATCAAAAAATACCTCGCAGTTTACAAGTACTGACAGTCTCTGTGATACCAAGCTGTTTCCAACAATCAAGGACAACTTTCTTAAAATAAACCCGGCACCGTGATCATCTCCTCTTCATTAACTTCTTGTGTAAAACAGGTGATTTTAAGTTTTAATATGCTCCTGAGGGGATAACAGGCTGTATCGACCTACATTTTTACAACAGGTAACAAGTTCTTCATATACCGTAAGAGAGCATAATTAAATCCATACTCTGAGATATAAAAATATCATTTTATCCAAACCTTTCTGGCCATGGGGTCTTCGGGCAGGACAGGGGCACCCTCAGGTCCTTCACAGGTGATGCGCGTGGCGTCCCCCTTAGCAGGGAAAACATATAGGGCCCTCTCTCCCAGCTGTCTCTGGGTGTGGTCATAGTATCCCAGACGCCTCACCCTAAACCCAACCAGCACAGTAACATTACCCCGCGGGCATCACGATACAGTATCAGTTTTAATTATTCTGTATTTCTTGTGACCTCAGTTCTTGCACACATGGACTGAAAACTAATCTCTAAGAAGACAGCTAAGATGTCCCTAAAAATGTTACCAATGAACGCCTTGTGGAACTTAGTTATTTATTTAAATTCTTAAAGCTGTAAGATAACAGAATTAAATACACTTTAAGCAATGATTTACAAACGATTAGGCATACATAAATCTGTGTGAGGACATGTGGATGAATATTTCGACTGACCTGCAGAGATTTTCCTGTGTGATGGTGGAGGGAGGAGGATAGACGCTGTCAGAACCTTTGGGAGAGTAGCTCTTGGTGATCCACGTCACCTTCAGTTCTACCACTTTTACCTGAGGAAAGCACGATGACACCAATGAGACCATTTAAGATACACAATTACACATAAACCCCAATTTATTCAAGTATATGACTCCAATACTTTGGAGTCATATACTTTGTCATTAAAAAGGAAAAAGCTTTTGTGCACAGCGTGAATTGCAGAGCTGGAGGTGCTGGTGTTTGTGTTGGCGACCACACACTCAGCACATAAAATACAATCAAGGACTTTTATTAACACTGATAAGAGCGATGCATTTCACTCAGCGCTTCATCAGTTACTGATTATACGATCACTGTAGTGATACAAGTCTTCTGTTTCTGCTACTAAAACAAAAAGAGCATTTCTTTGTATAATGCAGAAGGGAATGAGTTATCCAAACTGTGCAACCAAGTGCTGCAGATATAATGACCGAAAACCCCGAAATGGGTTGTTTCCTCTCACTCAAAGGATGCTGCAGTGAAAAAGAAGACAGGTGTTAAGCGTGTTAAAACAAAGGGTCGTCATGATCGTCTCACCTCTTCTACCACCACCCGGAACTTGCACTTCCTGCTGAGGACAGGTTTGACCCCTGACAGCCACTGTACATTAGAGAAGACTTTGGCAGGACCAATCAGGACCTGGCCTGGGTAGAAACCATACGCCTCGTCGAAGAACAGCCCCTGAAATACAAACACATGAACAAGGAGACAATATGACTAAAGAAATGAGAATGTAAATAAATGATAATTTATGAGCTGTCAGAGCCAAGACGAGAATGCAAATAAATGAAAGTCAGTTGAATGGGGGTTGTGCAATATGTCGCCATTGTCAGAAGGTATGTATGTGTAAACATACATGGAAGCTATGTGTCGTTGAAGTTTTTTTTTTTACTATGCAGTATGTATGATTTTATCTTCTGTGGAACTGCAGGACGGAGTCGAGAACAAATTTCCCTACGGGGGCATTAAAAGTATATCTTATAACAAATATTTGCCTATGTTAATAGCAATGCAGCATATCAAATTTGAATTTTGCAATAAATTTACATTTTCTGCACATTAATGTTTAAAAAATGCAAACATGAAAACCTTCTGCGGGAAAAGCTATTAAAATACAATACAACTCATCTATAGGTCTAAACACAGTGCACTTTTTAGTCCCCCCCCACCCTTCAGTTATTTCTAATAGTTATTCAAGTTGAAGAGAAATTGAACATTTCTGAAAGTTAAACTACAGTCTGAAATGCAAAGTAGAAATAATGTCAAAGTTCTAAATAATTGTTTCCTAGAAAGGGGCAAACGCTTACAATACTTCCTCTTGTGTTCTTAGACCTACACACATGTAAATGTCCAATTACATGACTCAGAAACAGAGGATGGATATTACAAATTGTGGCTACATACCGAATCACTGACATGTGGACAGACGTCGTAAAGCTTGGCACCGTCCTCCACACTCATGGAGCACCTGGAGGGAGGCAAAGAGAGAGAGACGACCAGTTGACATTCACTGGATTTGGCAACGATGAATGTGTGCCAGCATGAAGACACTCTGACATGGTCACAGTACATGCTGTATAAATCTCACACACACACACACACACACACACACACACACACACACACACTACCTAGCTCCATTGGAGAGCTTGAGGATGATGTGATTAGTCAGGTCGTACACTTTCCCCAGCCAGAAGTCGTAAGCGATGTAGTCGCCGTACATAAAAGACTGGAAAGAAAACAATGACAACAGGAAAACCATCAATTTTACAAATATTACTGAAAGTTGCAGAGGTTTACCAATGCCACTACACTGCCATTTCTCTAGACCGACCATATTAGCAACGACGACTGAATCATCTGGTACCGATTTAAGTGCTAAATTATTGTTATTTTTAGTATCTTAATCACAGAGTATAAAAAAACTCCACAGACATTTTTTTAAAATCACATTTGATATTATTTATTATTGCTAAATGCGAGTAATTAGTAATTATTAGTAATTAAAAGTATTGGTTGTAACATCTGAGAAATAAACTTGATAATGCTTTATTTTCAAGTGTGTTATTTCCTGGGAAATTGTCCTGGAGCAAATACATTACTTAGTTCCAAGTCACATAGTTCTTTTCAGGAAATGTCATTGAGGATCCTGCGTACGAGTATTAAGGACCTTCAGTAAAATGCTACTTTCTTACCCAGATGTGCTGCAGGTCTTTGCTGTTAACTGGATACAGAACACAGTTTGTTCCCACTAGTTTCACTGCACACTCGATGTCAATGTTGGTCACAATACCACACTGGTTGTCCTGTAATGCAACAAATACAAGTTCAGAATATATCTTCATATCAATTATCATCACTGCTACTGTATCCTCTTCATCAACAGAAACACTTGTATTGCTTGTGAGCTTTTTAACTTTCCTGAGGTCCACAAGCATCACTGGTTTGATGGTATGTAAACAAGACGACACTTGAATTTCATCCAAAAGAAAATCTAATCAACGTTTAATGTTGTATTTATATTCAGATTTGGAGTTGTTGCACTGCATTAACACAAAAAGTCTCCTCTTAGTCCTTTGTAAGTGTCGAACCTGCAATAATATTCCAGTCATGTCTGAAGCAACAAATGGAACAGAGCCGTGAACAGTGACATGACTGACAATAAGAGAGAGAGAGACTTGGGGAAAAAAAGGTAGAAATAAGACAGAATGAGAGAGGTGAAGTGAAAAGAGAGTTACAGACAAAGAACAAGGACTCCACTTACATTAGAATTGTTTCGTCGCACGATGTCTCTAATGACAATAGATCGATCTTCAAGTTTCAGCTGGAAAAGAAAGAGCAAACAAGTTTAGAAAATGGTGGCTAACACAGCGGGGTGACCTCATCTTACACCAACAGAAGCTGCTGCCAGGATCAGCATTTTCTTATGATAACTGTTACTGCAGAGAACTCTTCACATCAATGACCCTGCGATGAACCCCAGAGAGGAATTTCAAAATTAACCAACTACAAATCAATCACATTCACACTTAGACCATGACAACATTACTGATTTGTCACACCCATGTCGTGTCCCCGCTCACAGCCATGAATACTGCAACATGCACAGTCAGCAGAGCTGTAACGCCCCCTGAGAGCAGATACAATGATTTTGCCATCCAAACAGAGAGACACATTTCACAGAGTCGGCCAGCATGAGCCTCTAGTGTGAGAGTCCAGCAGTGTGATGAGCACTGAAGGAGTCAGCAAACATGTTTTCATCATCAATTATTAATCAGCACATTGACATAAAAATAGGATCTGTGAAACGATATGGCTTACAACTTACAGAACCGACAGTTTGATGGACAGATGAAGCCAAAACAGTATTGCTCAGAGAGACAGAGGGCAGAAAACAGGAGTTGCTGGGCTAAACTTGGCGCAAGCTCACATCCCAGAGGGATACCGTGTTCCTGTGGGCAAAGTTTTGCTGTGTCACTATGCCTATTAACGGCTATTCAGAGCGAAAACAGCCCTGCATTCAAAAAACGTTTTGGTGTTGGTGGGGCCATGTTGCTTCAGGCACCAGTGACACAATTAAAAATGATCTAGAAAGGCCAGTTTGAGTAATATATCCATGGAGGCTAATCGGATAGCAAAACAC
Source organism: Siniperca chuatsi (assembly GCF_020085105.1). Lineage (NCBI taxonomy): Eukaryota > Metazoa > Chordata > Actinopteri > Centrarchiformes > Sinipercidae > Siniperca > Siniperca chuatsi. Next base: position 20,309,868 of record NC_058044.1, read on the forward strand.
TGAACAGTGGTTTGTAACTATGAGACAGGATTTTACAACTCTGGGAAATGATCATTTCATCCTCCGTCGCAATAATCCCCAGGTAAACATTAACACTCTGTGATAGATTGCTTTGTAATGTTATCAATGTTAACATGAACAGAATCTAAGATGTTAGCGAACCATCTGAGATGAACCGTTTCCCCCCTTGTATTAGCCAGATTGATGAATGCAGTGACTTTATTAGCAGCTTAGTGTAAGCATAGTGGCATAGTGACTTTGCATTTTATATATATATATATATATATATATATATATATATATATATATATATATATATATATATATATATATATATATATATATATATATATATATATATATATATATATATAAATAAAATAGGTCAAATGCAAGTGAAAGACTAGTTGACTCTCAGCACTGTCCTTTACTAAAAAGAAGTAAAGCCACGGATCATGCTAAATTACGTTTATAGCATGTTTAACAAGACTGCAGGGGAGTGAATCTACCATAGATTCAAAGAAGGTTCATGCTTGATGTAGGACATAGTTGTGTGGTTTCACTGTAGAGAAATGTAGTGTTTTGTTACGTGTAGTGAGTTTTTTTCTTAATTCTTTGACTTTTCTATAGTGTAGGGGAAATTAAGAATTACATACTGACTATATGATGAATATTGGCACCTTAGCTCTTATTTACCTTTTGTCTTTTTCTAATCTCTTGACAGTGTGATGTTTATACCTAGTTTTCTCAAGTCAAATTCAAAGAAGTGAATGTTACTTTTGGGGCTGAAGATGTCCAACTATAATAAATAATTTTGAGAAATAATCAGTTTACCATTTACTGTATTTACTGTATAAAGTATGTCTACGGTTTTTTTATACTCTATTGTCAACAAATATAACACAAGTTATTGTTATTCAAACATTGTGCCTCACAGAGAGAGATGTGTTTAATGGCATTAGTTTGTGAGACAAAGAAACTGGCATAAGCAACAGTACCCTCCACAGCTGAACAGACAAAAACACCACCACCTGCAGAAACTGAAACTTCATCTACAGATACTGTTAAACTGAAAATTGTGGATTACCACTTTAAGCTACTGACTTACAGAAAGCATCACCAAACAGACAAAATGCCAGATCAGTTAATACATGTGTACGTTATATTTGCTGATCTGAATTAAGCCACCACAGGTCTGTGTGGCAGAAACAGCTTGGTTGTACACAGCTAAGTGGCAACGAACCGCCGGCCAGAGCCTCCGAGTTTGGGTAGAGACAGATGGAGGCAGAGGAGAGGATGTAATTAGGAGTAAAGAGAGTGAAGAAATTAAAAACATGGACGACTGCCGCATGTTAAGGGGGGCTGTTATAATAAATTATAACTGTGCTGTCACATCCATGTATGAGCACACTCTTCAGTACATAAAAAAGGGAGTATTCTTACTATACTTGAGAGGACAATCAATTCACTTTCCATTATTTTGTTTTCAAATATCAACCAAAATATCAAATCCTACTCTTGACTTGAAGGAAAATTCCTGTATTTTTAACCTGAGTCTTATTTTCATAATTGTGGCCATTCTGACTATGGGTGATGCTAATTATGAACTTGTACATCTCCACTGTAGAGATTCGGGAAACACTGCACCGGTACAACATCGTATGCATCGATAATGTACTGTATATGAGGGCAATAAGCATGAGCCTCCTAAAGCTTTTAAAATGAACTTAAATTTTTCCATAAATATCCCTGTCTCTGAGTCGAACCAAACGTAAACACCAGAATTCCCCTTTAAGTCATATCCAACAATGAAACCTGTCAATATGTTCATATTATTTTTATGACGTCTAAACATCCTCCTAAGGAGAGAAGTACAAGCGCCAGGGTGCACAGTCACTTACACACACACACACTCCTGGGTCCTTGACAGTGCTTCTGACCTGTCTCACTGTGTGTACACCACTGAATTCTGGGAGAGGAAGAGCCATTGTGTGTGTGTGTGTGTGGAGGGGATACAATCGATGGGTCGCCATGTTCCCTTGTAATCTATTAAAACAGCAGCCTGTCTGCTCCTCATGTCTCTGCTGCTGGGAGTTAGAGTACGCACGCACGCGCGCGCGCATGCGCGCGCACACACACACACACACACACACACACACACACACACACACACACACACACACTCTTGTCTCATTCCTCATCTAAACCTTTTAGCTAAGAGAGGCTCAGAAGTACAAAACATTTTTTTTTGGACAGACGCACATACACAGCTCTTCTTCATTAATATTCTTTCAGTGCATCATGCTGCAGTGCTCTACTGTAGTAACTGATTTCCTCACTAGTTCAAAAACACTGTTTAAATAAACACAATTTACCCCACTGTGAGAGAGCGCAGGTACAGCTACACAACACCTTTAGGTCAAATCTGCCCGAGACTCCTGAAAACCACAACAGGACCTTTGCTCCTATTACAAATTATGACCGGTATGTGAATATATTGAGGTATGAAATGGCTGGTTGGCAATACTCTTCATAAGTGTAATTGTATTTCTAATTTAATGTTAGATACCTTGCAACTATCTCATGTAAATTCTGCTACAGAGCAGCATGTCCCTGCCGGGGGAGTGATTACTCTCCAGGAAGAGACAAGAGAGAGAGGAGGGAGGGTAGTGCTATCTCACCGATCATAGTGATATAAAGCTGGGAGAAAAACAGCAAAATTTTTCACCTTTTATCACAGTTTGTTTCATTATAGGGAGGTATTTCCCTGAGATGAGAGCATAAACGCAAACACGTATCGCAAAAAAATTATCAGAAATCTAGACCAGCTAGGTTACAACAAAGCAGCTGACTGTTGCTATGGCTCGTGTGGTGATGATGAGAAGAGAGGCGGGAATGTGGTCGTGGACACAGAGCAGTCAGACAACAAAAGAAAAATACATGGGCATGTTCATGTGCAGGAATGGATGTGTGTGTGTGCGTCTCTATTTGTGTGTGGCACCTGGCTCTGAGATAGAAGACAACCTTGGCTGTCTCTCCATCCAGGCTGATAAGGTAGAAAGGGCCAGATTGATTACAGGAATCGATAGAGGACAGTATTTGCTTTGACTTCCCGGCCTAATTAACACAAGTCACTATTCGGGTGCAGTACAAGGAGGAGGAAGAAGGGGGGGAAAGAGACACTGCCGAAGACTGCAGCTCGAGGCCACGCCTGTTCTCCACTCTGACAGTTTTCTATACCAGGTTTTCTCGTCATTCAGCTTTACCTCTATACTAACAAGCCATCTGATCCGCAGAACGCAAGAGAAGTCAAATAAACACAAGTGGTTTCTTTCAGTGCACATACTATATTTCTCTCCACACACACCTACATGAACTCTACGTATATCTTATATATGAAATTCCACCCACAGATACTGTTAAACAATCAATCTGTGATAATGAAGGTGCAGTCATCATACAGCGCTACATCCTGCACTTCAGCCTCAGGCAAATCATGGTTCTGCTACATCATTAGAGTTTTGGGGAGTTTAGGAGAGGCCTTCTGGATCCACACCCTTAACTCTGTTGAGCCTTGTGGATTCTGCATGGAGCTCAAAGAAATATTTTAGGAAATATTCCCGTTCTTTTTTGATGAGAATGATCGATATTACTTTCATGTCTGTACTGTAAATATGTAGCAGAAGCCGGCAGCGGGATAGTTTAGCTAGCCGGGGGAAACAGCTAGCCTAGCTCAGCACCTCAAAAGCTCACTAATTTACACGTTATATCTTGTTTTTTTAATCAATACGAAAAAGTAATTAAAACAGAAATTGACATTTTACCGGGGGTTATGTGTTTTTCAGCTACTATTTCTGAATAGTATATAGGCAACCAGTGGATAATCTAGTTACTGTTACTGGTTAGTTACTGTTTTTTGTAGGCAATATCTTCCAATTTAAATTTTTCTCTCTTGCAATTATTTCAACATTGTTTTTGATGGTTTTTGTGATGTTTTTATGGAAAAAACTTGATAAAACTATGTACTGGTTTTATTTATAATAATATTTATGGATTTGTAGTTTTACAGTACAATGAAGAGTACTATCATGCAGCCTTTTAAAGGCCCTGGCCACCCACAGGTGTTTTCACTTATTCTGGTTGATTAGACCTCTGCTCATGTTGAAGTTGATCCAAACTATGCTGGCAAGGGACATGAGGTAACCACTTCATGCACTAATGGGAATGATAAATGTACAGTGACATTAGCCTTCTGTTCAACAATACTCCCCCACATTCAGCCCTGAAAAAAGGGAGAGGTGATGTATTTGCTTCCGGCTGTGAATTGCCCCGCCTATTTAGTTTTGAACAGAATTCAATCTAATTGAATTTAGACACAGAAAATCATGGGACTCTCTGATGTCCAGCCAGTTTGAGAGAGGGGGTGGGATTGACCTCTCATTCAGGAAATACTGATTGTTTATATCTGTTTATAACTACATGGTGAAATAATACAAGCAGCAGAGGACGGACACTGCTTGGACAGAGACAGAGGTAATGACAGTAAAGTATGTGATAAGAAAATGTATAATTTGCAACTTTGTTGACTGCTGTTAGCAGTTTATGCTTACAACCCTACCCACGCTACTTCGTGTCTCGTCTGCTTTTTGCCACACCACCAAAGTAAATTTCACCAGACAAAATCAGGTCTGAGCACACCTTTAAACAAGCACCCTGCAGAGCTTTTTTAAGCCCACCCGATAGGGACAGGAGGTAACTTAAAGCGATTCTCCACCCTACATCTATCTTGAGTATCAAGCACTCCCCTGCAGTCTTGAAAGGAGGCTTTAAAAAGTTAAAATTATCAAAACGTCAATAGAAATTCCTCTAACCACTTGCTCCACACATTCAAAACAATATGTCTAAATACCGTCCTGCCACTTCATTACTCATTCACAAACCTCTCAAGCTAGTGTGCATTGGTTTGGCATGTTAGAGCACCTACCTACTGCTCTCTTATTGGTCAGGAGAACTGCTCTGTCACAGCTTACTCATTGGCGAACCTGATGCTCAAACAAAATGGAGCGTGAGGTCATCAAACCAGACAATGACTTAGCAAGGATGGAGATCTTTATGACTATTTTGATGATGATAATTAAAAAAACAAAAACAAAAAAAAAAACATGCCTGATAGTCTTTTCATACTACATTTGCATGTGAATTTTACCCAAAATATAATGAGATATAGGTGCATTGCATCCCTTAAATGGGATGAGACAAAAAACCAAATAAAAACATAACAATGACAAGTCCTCGCAACTTGGTTGATATGGCGATAAACAACCGATTCATCAATCAATCCTCACACCCTGATACCGTCTCCTCACTGCCTCAGGACAATGCTGTCTGACTGAAGGCTATTGATTGGGACACACAGGAAGGGTGCAAAGCTCTATTAAAAAGAAATCAGGTACAGGGCCTTTTACCCACAGAGATCACAAGGGAATGACAAGACGACTAATAGCACACAGTATCTATTATAGAGCATTCTCCTTAGTGTGTAGTTTCAGAGATTAAACGAAAAAGCACCAATGGAGAAAGCAAGAAAAAAAAAGACACAGAAAAGGGAGGAAGGCACTAAGCATAAACAAGCAGAATATGAAATGTCAGAGAAAAGGGGAGATAAATGCACAGAGAAATCGAAGATGAAGGCAGGGAGTAGCAGATTAGGGATGGGACGAAGAATACTCGAGAGTCAATCGCGGAGATGAAGAAATAGATGGAAAAAGTTGGAAAAACGAATGGAGAAGATGGCGAAGGGGAGGAGGGTGCAAGGAGAGGTAGACGGGGTGTGACGAGAAGAAAATGAAGATGAGCAGTGAACGAGGCACAGAGGAGACAGCAGCCAGCCCAACAAGTGGGAGATCGAGACGGATCCCAGGAGAGAGACAGAAAGAGTGAGGAAACAAGAAAAGCAAGAGCCAGAAATAGACGAGAGCACAGCAAACACAGCAGATAGTGAGATAGAAAGGGGGTGAGAAGGGTAGAGAGAGAGAGGGAGAGTAGACAGTCTCCCCACTGGGCAGGGCCAATACTGCAGAGGAAAAAGGGAGGATGAGAAGATGAGGGAGGGAGAGAGAGAAAAAGAAGAGACGAGAGGAAAGAGGGGTGGTGGGATGGATGCAGGCTCCAGCAGCGAGGCAAGTCACTTCAGAGTCTGTCTAACCCCCCGTGTGTGTGGTCTATGCAGAGAAAGAGGATCAAATGAGATCCATTATCTCAGAGCAGGAGCTGGACAGCCATCCAGTCAGCACCACATTACCACATTACGTCAACATTCTCCAACACACTGGTCTGCTGGGACACTGACGGAGGAGAGGAAGGAGGTGAACATGGGGGGAGGAGGAGGTTAAGAGGATGGGTTAGGAGAGGAGGAAAGAGTGGGGGAGGGTGAGAAAAGATGAGGGAGGGTAAGAAAGAAATACAAGAAGGGTTGAGGAGAAAATAGAGGAGATGGAGAAGATGGGATGGAGGAAAAGGTGGAGCTGGCTGGGGGAGGAAGACAAGGGAGGCAGCGAGGCAGGGGGAGGGGAGATGGAGCGAGGGAGGGGGCATGTTGTGTCCCTGTGATATCAGATTTACTGTAAATACAAGCTGCTGACATCATCCTCTGTAATTAGAAGTGGTACAAGTGGGAATTTATTGGCAGGCTTGGATTTGTACGACATGAACAACCAACCAACACAGCAGAAACTCCACTGCCTAAAAATAACCAGCGACCAATAATCAGTAGTACCACAACCACAAGACTGCTCATATCTTAAAATCCAACACAATTTAAGTCTGTTGTTAGGAGAGTTGCCCGTGTGAAAACAACAGTTTGTATTGTACTGTTTGTATGGCTGTGTGTATAAAAGGAAGTTGCAAAGAACATGAAAAGTAGACTGCAAATACCAAAAAGGCAAGACACCTGTCTCCAAAGTGCTGAGGATCAGCAAACAAAGATGAGTTTCAGTTTCCGTTTTATTGCTAGCCGACTTTCTCACACAATTCAATCTAGATAGCAATTGTGTGATTAATTTCAGTGCACTACATGAGGAGGACTGCATGCATTCGCCGTCAAGACTGACACATTTCTGAGCTTGAAGCCTTCCATCAGATATGATAAAACAGTAGCGATGCAGCACTGGAGCTGCTTTTCTTGTTTTTAGAGGAAGCAAACAAAAAACCTCAATGGCTGATGACAAAACCTCAGGCCTAGTCCCTCTCATGGAGCTTCAGTGTTCACTTGTTTGTGTGTGTTCCTGCGCTTGCCTGGCACCTGCTCAAAACCATAATTAAGGCTCTGCACTCCAAAGCACTGTTGGGTGGGCCTTGGCAACAGCCTCATGTCCCAGATTACACCACCGTCTGCCAGCCTACCTCCAGCACCTGCAGACGGCTCCTGAGCAAACAATGCTGAAGGACGCATATCAACAGTCATACCCTCATCTGAGGCTGTTAATGCGGCAAATTTGGAGCAGAACTTTAAAATATCTAAGGGTGACTGTTTTTGACTTTTGTAATGTGGAAGGTTAACAAAGGCATACAGGCAATGTGATTAATGGAAAGAGGAAAGTGTGCAGATTGAATCAGACAGAATAAATGGCTTAGGTGCTAAGTTAATTAGTGTGTGTAAACTAAATAAATAGAAATAGCTAATGTGATCAGTCTGCTCAGTAGAGAAATGCTGTAGCCACTGCACACCGCTGAAGGCCACTTCAAACCAGAAACCACAAACTGTTTGCTCATTTATAAGCTACTCATAGTGAGAATATATTAGTGGAGATGAAGAGCTACAGGATACAGGCTAATGATACAGTTCTGCTGTGATTTTTCTTTTACTGAAATATGCTTTAATGCCCATTGCTTATTCCTAGAAATACTTTTCTTATCCATGTGGGATGGGAGTCAAAAGATCAAGTGGACCCAGTGACACAAACCCACCAAAATGTATTTATTTATTTATTTATTTTTACAAAAGCTGATACTTCTTTTAGGCAAACACCAATGAATCAATAATGCTACCATTCGAAAAAAATGATTTTGGCCTTGTGTCTTCAAAGCATTTAGCATTAAGATGATCTCTTTCCAAGTGCTTGGTAAAGAGAGCCAAGGCCTTGATAGAAATAAAAATTAATTTCTGTGATTATGAGTGGAGGATGGATGGGAGCTGAAGGAAGTCTGTGTGGTGAAGTGACTTGAACGTAATTCAGCAGCCAATCCTTTTAGGAAAGTAATGTTTCTATTCTGTAGGGTCAGTGGGGGTGTGACCAAACTTCTGTAGTTCGATGGATAAGGGCAGTGGGCAGGGCCAGACTGACAGATGGGAGTCACCCTGCGGTCAGAGCATCCAGCACCTGCAGTGCTCTCGCTCTTCCCACCCCTTGTATTTTAATGGATTTTTACAGTCTCCCATTCATTACCAGTAGACAACCTTAGAATGACATATTATGATATTTTTTTTCAAACAATGTGAAGTGCCATTCAAGACCATTTCACTGTTACAAGAGCAAAAACGTTATGTTGAATTGTTGTAGTTCACACAAAGATTTACCTCCAGCGCAAAAGTGCCAAAGAGATTGATGGCTGATGGATGACATCATGCCTTTCCATGTTAAAGTTACAGAACAGAGGGGGTCATACAACAATACATATAACCCTACTGCTACTACAGCTGTCAAGAAACCTGCCACAGCCATCCTATACACACTATATACTGTATACACATACATCAGCCCCTTCTTTCTGTTCCAATGAGCTGTACAGAAAGCTTCCCTAAATGACTGACTGACTGTGGCTGCTGTTACAATCTGACTAGCTGAGCACATGGTGTCTCAAAAACAAAAACAAACACTATCAGCACAATAAAAGGCAAAGATAAAAGCAATAAAACCTCAGGAGTCTCCCTCTTCACTTCATAAAGCATTAAAATCAATGGGTTTTATTACTGAATATTTTTTCTAGTCTAATAAAAAAAACATTCATGCAACCAACTAAAATCAACTGTCCATGACTTCCTATGTCAGTTGCAACTGAATGATTACAGTATAAAAATAGGCTACAAAATGTCACTGTTTTTGTGACAGTGAGGTCATGGAGCCGCGAGCAGCCAAGAAGAATTTCACAGCAATCTGATGGCAGCAGTATTGAGGAAAAGTGCAGCTTTAGCACTATGCTGCTGCTAACTTGGCATTGTAAGAGGCAGAGCAGCAAAACTACATTCTCATCCTAAGACAGCACGTCAGAAGAGGCTGGGAATTTAAAATGGCTCAGAGAGCAGAAGGTGGGACCTTAACATTTCAAGACTAAAAGCCAGCACATTACCATAACAGCCATCTGGTACCAAACTGCCTGCCTGTCTTATTACCTCCCTTCCAGTCAAGATTTTTTATTTAAATTTATTTCACTTTCCCCTTATGGTTTTGAGACCCAGGTGACATTTTTAATTGGTATTCAATACTTGTTTTTCCAAGTTGCTTCCCCCACATCTTTTCCATCCACTTTACTGTTCCACCCCCCCTCACTTTTTCTCTCTGCAGTACAGTCAGCAGCAGCAGTCAGTCCTGCTGCACCCTCCCAGCCATCATCATTACCACACAAGCCTCCTCCTCCCACTCCACCTGCTCCACTCGCTCCAGACCCACAGTCACAAAAGCTGCTGCTTCCATGGAGGAGCCCATGGTCAGGGCGTCAGAGCTAACCTCGACCCCTCTGCACCTTCTCAGAGCCTTAATTAACAGCACAGCAGAGAAGGCTTGCTGCATCACCATGCATACCAGGAGTTACCTTACAATACTTTTGGGGGTCTCAGCAGTTC